>NW_010515401.1:0-659 GCF_000687285.1 Phaethon lepturus
AAACGGGCACCGCTACCACTAGATACTGCTGTACATGAATTCCAACTGGAGATTCCATCTACATTAGAACCTGGAAAGATGAACCATTAAAAGAAATGTGGAAGGGACCATACCTTGTGTTCTTGACTACCTATATTGCAGAGTAAAGAGGGCCCCTTCAGAAAGACAGTGGAGTTCCAAACCTATAGGAGAACTGAGGCTGAGACTTTCAAAGGAAAAAAAAAGCAACCAACCCAGAAACCACAGTTGGTGGGTTGTGCATGGCATTCAGAACATGCTAATGTTGGAATGGACTATGAATCTGGTTAAAATGAAAGTTATAGGCTTAATATTAGCCTGTTTAAGCATATACATGTGTAAAGAGAATCTGGTTCTGCAATTCATTCAACCCTTTGGGAGAATCCGCAATACAAGTAGTGTAACTGCCTGTGTCTCACTGCCAAAATCAGCAGCTAGCCCCTTGGAATGGGGAATCTTAACTTTAGATCTAAACCAAACATTTGAGGACATGCTATTGTCCTCAAATTGGATCTCTTCTGGATGTATCTCAAAGTGACAAACATTTTTGCTCAGTGTCAAGGCAAATGTCCTGAGCGTTAATGGTGTTACTTCCCTGTTGTTCCCAAATTACACATGCATCAATTTCAACAGTCTGCCCT
>NW_010515402.1:0-359 GCF_000687285.1 Phaethon lepturus
ACCATATTGAACATCAAATCATACAACAAGTCCATAAAACAAATAAGCTATCAAGTAATATGAGTACAAACAGCTCTTTGATCCATTTACAATTTGGTAACCAAGAGGTTAATTTGTTCCAAACTTCTTCAAATCCTCAAGAGGTGTCGCCTAAGGCCGTTCTATGTAACACTTTAGTTTGTTTTCAGATTTCTTCTAAGTCTGTTGACATTTGACCGCTTTGATCAACATACATACAACAGCTAGTGTTTATGATGGTACAAACACCTCCCTGTGAAGCTAATAATAAATCTAACGCCATTCGGTTTTGACGTATCACCTGTGGTAGGCTGGAAACCTCCTTCTGTAGGGCTTGCATT
>NW_010515402.1:610-1754 GCF_000687285.1 Phaethon lepturus
TCCTAGCTGTATCATTACATAGCCAAAACCATCCTGTTCCTTCAGGAACCGGCAGTCCGGAAAAATTAGGTACATGGGGTGGTGTTGGTCTCCGGTATGATGACATTCTATTACAACCAGGAAAACAGCCTATGAACCTAGTAGTTTGTTTACATGTATAATCACCACATCCATCGTCTCCTGACTTTAAATCATGTGAGGAGATGGAATCGTTTCCTGGACCACATATATATAAATAGAAGAATTGGAATCAGGATTTCTAATAGAGACTGATAATTCAACCTGTTCCCTTTTTTTTTTTTGAAAGAATTGGCCACCCAGTACTCTTATTATGTCCTATCCCATAGTGGGGGTTATTAAATAGAGAGAAGTTAACAGGAACTGGAACGCCTATTAGAGGTGGTGTCTGCCTAGAATCTCTAGGCATTTCAGTACACATCCAACAATCACTCTTGTTTAGAATTTGGGTAACACTCTGTGTCAATGTCAGATGTGTATTCTGATCCCAGTAAATCGTTTCCCAAATTGGACTCATGGTTAACGTTACCAAATTTACAATAAACACAACGTGTTTATACATTTTGTCGTTTTATCTTTAACTTCAAAGAGTCCTGTTGTTCTATCACCCATGGAGGGGAAGCCTTCTTAATCCTTGAATAGTGAATCCACGCTGATTGTTCCTTAATCTTGATAGCAGTGAAGGTTGTTAGCAGCACCTGGAAGGGTCCGTTCCACTTCTCTTCCAAGGATTCACCTGTAAAAGCCTTAATATAAACTCAGTCTCCCGGCTTAATGAATGGGATAATCCAGACCTCTAGATCTGGTTCCTAAAACCATCTTGTTTACCTCATTAAGTTGTTTTCCTAATATTATCATATATTTTTGTAGATTATTCTCACCTAACTGGGTGAGATCTTCCCCTTGGTACTGGGATCGGTATGGCCTCCCAAACAAAATTCCAAATGGACTTAAATTCTCTTTAGTTCTTGGTTTTACCCTGATTCGTAATAGGGCTATAGTGGGAGTGCTTGGTACCAATGTAGATTTGCTTCTTGGCTGATTTTAGCTAGCTGTTGTTTAATTAAGTGATTAATTTTCTCCACTGGCCCACCTGCCTGAGGTCGGTACGGAGTACGTAGTTGCC
>NW_010515402.1:1908-2448 GCF_000687285.1 Phaethon lepturus
CTTCCCTAGCCTTATTAGTCCTACAAGGGAAAGCTTCTGGCCAGCCTGAAAAGGTGTCTGTTAATACTAACAAATACCGAAACCCCCCTTTTCTTGGGAGTTCAGAAAAATCTATTTGCCATTGTTGTCCAGGCATGTTTCCCTTTCCAGTACTCCCAATTTGTATCTTATGTTTGGTATTTGGATTGTTTTTCAAACATGTTTCACATCTTTGGGTGACTTGCTTCACTGTAGTATATAAATTTCAACTCACTATTCTTTGATTTAAATATTTATATAATGCGTCTGCTCCCCAATGTGTTTTATTATGTTCTTCCCGTAGGAGTTTCCCTAATATGTTATAAGGTACTATTATTCTACCATCTGGCATTGAATATGTTCCTGTTTGTTGGTCTTTCTTCACTCTTAGATCATTTATCATAACTTCATCTTCCTTAGAATATTCTACTTTCTCATTCTCTTTTATATTGAGTCTGGAATCAAAGAAAAAGTTTTTACAACTTCTGTCCGTTCCACTGCCACCTTAGCCTCATAATCAGC
>NW_010515403.1:0-11262 GCF_000687285.1 Phaethon lepturus
TTTTTTTTTTTTTAAGAAGTCTGATTTTCAGGGGGGTCATTTGTTCATGTCATCTTTAGTAATTTTCTGTGTCTCAGTTGAAAATCCAAAGGGAGCATATTCTGGAGCTGAACAAATGTTTTTACTCTCTCATTTCTAGCTTTTTCTAATCATGAAGGTATCACAAAGATCTGTGGTCTGCTGTGTTTTCATTAACACCTTGTCAATCCAAGAGTAACTTGTCATGACAGTTGTTGATAGCATAAAATAGTAGGTAATATATTGGATATTACTTAAATATTAGTTATACGGCAATGGAGCAAAGAACCATGTCGCTTGTTACAAAAATCATTGCTTAATTCCAAGATAAAAAGCTCTCTAAAACTGTGAAATATTTTAAAACTTCTAATTAAAGCCTTGAAATAACCATTTGAATTATATGTGTGGCATTTTTGTATTGTGGGTAAAAAGTATTTATCAGTAGATGTATTAGATATAAAAAGAGATAGCTAGATAATATATTTCCTAATTAGGAAGGTATCTTTTGCCTAGAGTTGCACAAAAATCTTGTCAAGAAAAATGAAGTTGCAAATGAGATGTACTGAAGATAATATAGCCTAACAATGACATGTAACAAAACTATTGAATATGCCATGATTTAAATAATCTAATGATAAAAAAAAAGGCCAATCCAGTTTAGGAAAAAATTCACACACACACAAAAAAAAAAACACCAAAAAACCTCACAAAACCCCAAGTACCCTTTGTCCTCGTATATCTGTGAAGCTGAGCTCAGCAGCCCAGGCTGGAGACATGTTGGCTTGAGACATGAGAGCAATGCAGGGATTAGCTCCCTGGTACATGCTTTCTTGCCTGTTGGGATGAGATTCACCACCTTTAGCTGGTACATGTATTTAAACTTCACATTCTGAAGCTTCACTTGCGGTAAGGCCACTGGTCATGCTATTTCTGTTGGCTGTTTTTCTGGCTGCTGCTGCTGTCCATGCAGCAAAGAGAATGAAATGCTGTTACTCAGTCTGATAACGTGGCAGCTCTTTTCTCGTAGAAGTCAGTATTTTCTGTGTTAAGGTAATACCGCAACAGTGCAGTATTAGATGACCACTTGCTCTGAGTTTACTAATACTTCAGAGACTATGATTGAATTGGGTTCTCTCAGCATTTGTGCCTGCACAGTGCTGTCTGGTTTCACCAGTTGTCTACTTTGAATGAAGGGAGATCAGAAGCTATCACCAGGTGTTTATGCGGTGTTCTTCAGTGCCTTCATTTTTAGTGAGTGGGAAGCTGGAGCTGGGGGCTATCTTGTTCCTCTCTTTAATGTCCGCTCTCTTCAGGAAAGGAGAAATTTGTTTCCCAGTTTTTTTGTTGACAGCATTAGTATCTATTCAACATTTCAATTAAATAAGTTGAAACAGAACTGTGTTTATCTCTTAGGGCTGATGACAAACTTCTGGTTCACAATCACTTCCATTTGACAAAATGAGGCCCACTACTTGTAAGAACAGGAATCTCGGTAGCTTGATGTTCAGCTTTCCTGCACTGTTATGTTTGCTGCCTGCCAGCAATTGCTTGGGCAAAATTCAGCCTAATAGGAGGGTTGCAGAGAACTTCAGCAGAACCAGTGGTTCTCTGTGCACAGTGATGCTTCAGTAGTGGAAAGTGAGACTTAAGCAAAATGTCTTGCTCATTTGAGGCAAGACACCATTATTCCTAGAATAGATAGGATCTTTTAGAATTATAAGGAGGTTTATGTAATTTCTTTCAAATTGTTTGACACCCTTACAATATATTAAAGGCTTGCTAAGGAAAGACAATAATAATTTGTAATAGATGTAATACCTTCTTAGCAAATTTCCTTGCCATATATTTTAATTTTCCATGATGTTTCACCCACACTACTTGGAGAGCAAAATCTAAAACTGCTGTTTGTGATTTTAAATTCTTTTCAATTGAAGTTCAAAAGGTAGATTTTTTTTTTTCTTCAATACTAAAAGATGGCAATTATCTTGACACGAAGTTCAGACTGAATCTTGCTGGTTATTACAGTAATCAGACTGCATTTTAATGCATGCATGAAAGTTATCATGTTAGAACACTGTTTTTGGATTTTACTTATGTCTTAAAACAACTAAATAAGAAACAGAAAAGGGCTTTTGATGGGCAGTTTTCATTGTTAAGCTTTTTCTTGTTAGAGGCAGTAGAAGTCTTAGATATTTAGTTATTGTACATATTGGCCTCTGTGTGTGTAGATACGTATCACACCAGAAGGGTTTGTGATATATCAATACAGCGATGAAAAAATATTTTGCTGGGGTTTTTTCACTTATTCTCTGTATATTAATTATTTTCTGTATTAAATATCATTCTTATCTTACCTGATCTAACAGTAAGGACTTGTCTGCCAGGGAAGGCTCTGTGGAATAGGTGAGAGAGCAGCCATTTCCCAGCTGAATGCTCTCGTACCTGCTAAGGAACTGTATGAAAGGTATTTACTGTAGACAGAGATTATCATACCGGTTTTGGATTTTTGTGCAAGTTGGTAACTTAGAGTGCATGAAAAAACTATTCATTCCTACATTAACTATTAGCTACTTAATATAGACAAGATTTAGATTATTTTTAACTATTTATATTACAACAACTCACAGAAGTCTGAGATTGGTGTCCAAATGACCTAGATAACTGTGTAGAATTTATACTAAACTATGATCCTCACTTATAATCACATAAAAGGTAAATGAGTTGTCACGATAGATGAGATACAAAGGTATAAAATGGCCTGTTCAGAGGTATACTGGAAGCACGTGAAATATCCTGTAATAGGATTTTGGGTTCCTGTAATGTAGTCCAGCGCTGTAGGCAGGCTCGTCTTTGCCCTAGATACAGACAGCGTAGCATTGGCTTGTGTTGTGTACCCACAGCTTTTTGCAATGGCCTTCTGAAAAAATGAACCTTGTGAAAGCATGCTGTCTGCATCTGCCTGTCTCTCCTTCTACCCTAGTAACTTCTGAACCAATGGGCCAATTTCAGTGAAATTAAGCAAATAAGTGGACAGCTTCAGGATAAGTTAGCTCTCAGTTCTTCAGATGGATAAAAGAGACTCTGTGACACTGAGTGAAAAGCTGTGGAAGGAATTCCTACTTGAAAGACAGACATCTCTGTTTCAGAGGATCTGTGCCCTAACTTATAGGAGAGATCAATCAGCAGTTGCACCTTACTAGGCAGATAAAATTTGAAGACACAAATCTGCAGAAAACCAGATTGCCTTAGCTGCAATGCTCAAAACTTCTCTTCATTTTTAAGCAAATTGAATGTGTATATTATGGACTGTTTCAGCCAGATCATTATGCAGCAGCAGAAAGGAAGCCTGGGCAAAGAGATGTTTCAAGTGATGCAGGTCCAGCTCTCCCTTATCTTGGGGTAGTGACCAGGGCACAGGCTGTACCATCATAACGTTTTATGTAAGGAAAATGAGAAGTTCCATCTTTTTGGAGACCATGACAGCAGCAAGAAAAGAAACATATGGAAACATGTAGCATGGAATAAAGAGGAAAAGGGCACATGGACTTATCTTAAAAAATTACTCAAAAGCCAGGTAATCTACCCAAAATGACCAGTCCTGAAGCTCCCATTAAAACAGACATATATAGCCTTCTAGAACAGAGCCATTGTTTCATGTTCCTACACAGAGGAAAAATTCCAATGATGAGGATGTATTAAAAAAGTGATCAGTACTGTGGTGAAACGGTGCTGGGGGAAATTCTCACAGAGATGCTGAAGCGCACTGGAGTTGAATGAACATTGTCTAGCAGAGGATTTGTCCCATAAGTTAAAGAACTATGAATTGAAACTGCCTAGTAAAATAACCAAGGAAAATCTTAATGCCCAACTTGTGTTCCTGTACTCATTTTTTCCAGTTTCTGTGTTAATCTAGTTAAGTGAATATCCCAAAGAACTACTTTACTCACTTATAGAAGTAATCTTAATAGGGAAAAATGTGTGTCACTAATCAGGTACTAAAAACATGGGCTCTGAAGTAGCTTCTTCAAGACAACCATCTAAATTATCATTAACAGCTCTACTATTTCTGTTTTAAGTATTTGTCAAGAAAGGCTTTAGCATCATATAACTGTGTTCAATTTATTTATTTTTATCCTCTGCTGTTACTTGCAATTAAATTCTAAAAAGAACAGACGTTACTGTTCAAGGGCTGAGTGCTAATCTTGTATTTAAAAGGGCTTTTTTCCTTGGCAATTGAGTAAGTTCAGACAGACGTTCAGCTATAAAATTTCCAGAGCACCTACTCTATGCCATAGTTTTTGTATAACTCTGCTTTTATAGCTTTTAAACCTAGGGATGACCTGATTTACATCAAAGAAATTGCACAATTCAGGGGTATACAGAATGCTAAAAAGAACTTGCTGCAAAGTTGAATACATGTTGCAGTACCGATACCGCAAGTTTGCTTGGTGTTGGGGAAAGATCTGTTTATATATGAAGTGGATATCTTAGTCCTTTGTATTGCTCTTTCTAATCTCTTCATCAAAACTTTTTGTAGTCATACTAGTGCAATGTTTCCAGCCTGGCTGCAATAACCATCACATCATGGCATATGTGTCTTCCACTGATCATGTCAGAATCCATTTATGAACATAGTTACTTTAGTCTTCTCTCCACTTTAGTCTTCTGTAGAGGCACTATGCTATTATATCTGTGGACATCCATAATTATGTTAGCTGCTGTTTCTAGTTCAGTTGAAATATCATTAGCAGATATTTTAGAAATGCCTGAAAAGTAGTAAATAAGATGATCTGATTTTTCCTGTAGCTCCTTTACAGTTACAGACTCTTAATCTAACATGGACCAGAGTCGAAAATTTTGAGAGAATTAGGTTGCTGCCAAGAAAGAATTTTTGTGACATCCCCCTTCTTTCTAACCAACTTACATCTGCTAATTTTAGAAATGTTCTGTGGTATTTGTGTCTGTCTTTTTCTTGAGGCTTTGGCTCTCTGCAGGGAGTTACTCAATAACAAACATTTCTGAATACTGATTGCAATCTAAATATTTTGGTTAACTTGGGACACCTCTGAAAGAGTAGGAACAGGCTATAGGCATCATTTACAGAGGGAGAGGAGACAGTGGTACCAGCTTTTATTCTCTGCAGAAGAAAAAGGATGGCCTGGTAGCTTAGAAGTGAAGACAGTAACTTCTCATAACATCTGGACCTCAGCATCAGATTCTGTGACTGTTTAAATGTTTTGTATGGAGACAACTGCCTTTCAGAGGACAGCTGGAGGGAAAAAAAAAAGGTCTGTTCCTCTCTATTATGCTAACATGAGGTCTCAGCTTGTTTCTAGGCCCTGTCCCAAGTCAGGAAAGATGGGCTTTTTCCATCCAGCATGATTGCCCTGAGCAGTAGCCTAAAGAAAATAACAGAAGGAGCCCTGTCTGCACTTCCAGTTTTATGAATGGCACCTACGCTACCACGGGAGGCTGGCAAGGCTAGCTTCAGAAGTCACACTCTGCCTGATATGTGGTGCAAAGACACATCACCATTCCCAGAAATGTGTCTTAATTTCTGTGTCTCTGGACTGATCCATACCGGGACACTCCCAGAATAACTGGAACAGTCTGTGGGCTGCATTAGTTGCTCTGAGCTTGCTTTTAATCCTGGAAATGAGGACTCTTAGGCCTGCTGACTGCCTGTGGGACATATGAAAGTTGATGGCATGTTAACAGCTCAGAGCTTTGCAGACCTTCTGCTGTGTTTGGTTAGTCCAGCTGCAGAGCAGCATTGTATTTAGAAGGGGTGCATAAGCATTCATGTTAAAACTCAGATGATGTCTCTTCTTGTTACAAATATTTATTGTTACTGATGTTGCTAATATTTATTATAGATACTTTTGTTTAATTTGTAAACATAACTGTAAGTTGTGAGTGTAGAAATGTGAGCTGATAAAGCCCTCAGCTGAACATGTTTAGGTTACAAGCAAAAGTTGGGGTTTTTTTCTTGTGAGGAGGTCCTCTTGTGAGATGCCGTAATCCTGTTGTTTCAGAAGCGACACCAGATCCCTAGATAATGTCTGCCCACATGAAATGTGAGATGCATCTGAGCAGGATAACAACAAAGTGCAGCACAGATAAAGAATTGAAGTGGTTTGAAAGAGATATCCAGTATCACTTTCTAAAAGACTAGATAACATTAGCTTCAAGCCAAACACGAAAGATAGCAATCTCTTTTAAGAAGAGGTGACCATATGTTTAACAGCTGATCAATTCACTGCGATACAAAGAATTAGTAGGAAGAAATTAGGAAAAGTAGATACGCTTTGTTGATTAATCTATGTTCTTTTTGTATGCCTTTCTAATTCAGATCTCCGTTTTATATTACTCTTTATTTCCAATTTGTTGCCCTTTACTGTGCTGTTACCTTTATTTCAATATCATTAATTCATTTTGATCTTGAGCGCAGTTGGTTGCAAACTGCTGTCTCTCTGTTAGAAATTGATTTGTCCTTTAAAAAAGGGGAGACAGACAGAAATGTCAAACTTGTTTCACAACGGAAATGTTGAATACAAGAGTTGGCTCCAATACAGTGTCCACCCAGTGGTTCTATGAATAAGTGTTTATAGATCGAACTGAGCTTTCTAGCCAGCTCCTAGTGTCTCCTATAATTGCTACTGTAGGAAACAAAAAATGTTCATCTGAAAAACCAAACTCTTCATTTGAGCTGTGTAAAGCTGCTATTCTACTTTATGTGTAGTTTGCTAAAGGGCAATAAACTTATGTGTTTAAAGAATACAGAAATACATGATTGACTCAGTGCAGATTTCCTTCCAGCTCCAGTGATGGTTGACAATAACACTCTGGTTTACATGCCTTCTTCTAGGGCGCTTTCTGGTTTGTGATATTTATGTAGGGCTTGGAAGGGGGGTCCACATACTGATCTTGGTGTTCTGTGGGTTTCAGGTAATCTTTTTCTTTTTACAAAATTTTTGAATAAACCCAAGAATTTCACCAAAAAGCCCCCAAAATTTTTAATCATCTTCTCTCTGTCTACATGCATTCTTTCCACTATCTGTCCTGTTTGTTAAAAAGATAGAGGAGATTAGTTCAGAAGAGATGGAAAAAATTAATCGAAGAAAAATCATGACTAGATTGACGAAAGTAAGCATTTGCAGCAGGCAAAGTAGCCAGGAAGAGCTATAAAAGGTCTATCTGATAGCTATTAGAAGAATATGCAAAAGTACATACTTGTGCCTAGCATAAAGCATCATGCAAGAGATCACATTTTTTTTCATCATTCATATTAAGCAGCTGCATGTGAATTGGTTCATATTGCTTTAGCTGATTGATATTGGTAATTGCCCTTTGAATGTATTAATATGGGACATATGCTAAATCTTCCACTAGCTCGAAGTTATAATCTCTAAGTAAAACAGTTACTAAATGGTACACAGACAAGAGTCATTAGAAACTCTGAAATATATGCTGTAGAAGCTGGCATTGTTCTACAGTGCCACTCTGTTGCTGCTTTTTAAATAAGATGGGTCCTATCTAAACACACAAAATGCTACACAGTAAAGAGAAGGGAAAAAAATAAGGAAAAATTTTATACCGCCTGCTGATGTGTGAATTGGATAGCAATGCAGGAAACAACATGTGTTAAATTACTCTGATGATAGAAGGAAGAAAAGTTAGAAAGTAAATGATTTATTTTAAAACACTGAATTAGAACATAGCATGTGTTCAATTTGAAATACAAAAGCTGAATTCAATATAATATTGGCCACTGACATTTAAAGTTTGAATAAATGCAATAATTCTAAAATGTAGACATGAAGCAATACGCAGAGCATACTGCTATAATGTATGCAAAGGATTAAAGATTATACTTCATTAAATTTGAATCACAAGCCTGAAAGCCTTTCAGCCTTAAAGTCCATTTTTTTAGGAGCATGTGTGCATGGATGAGTGTACTTGTACATATGAAATACAATTAGATTTTTCTGAAGCTCCATGGACAAAGCACTTGTGGTTTCATACGCCAAGTGTCAGATATAGATCTTTGTGCTGTACTTTTTATACACAGGAAAGGTAGATTTTTAACTTTTCAGTTTTTAACTTTTGTGCTATTCAGCACAAAGACTGGAAGGAGAATTCCAGAAGCTAATATACTCATTCATGTAATGTGATTCCCTCTATTTATATGATTCTTTAATTGAGACATATTGTTGTGTATCCAAAATGTCAAATTCCAATTTTATATTAGAAATGTTAACTGCAAAACTTGGCAGCTTCTGATATCACGTCACTAAAAGAGGCAGCCTTGGTCACAGAAATACCTCTCTTCAAAGTATGTTTGCTAAGAATTTGTTATGGTGAAATGGGGGGGGTGGGGAGGGATACAACGCCAATGACACACAATAAAAACAGATGTTTAAACCAGGGCTTGCTTAGCAAGAATGCATTCAGTGGCCAGAAAGCCCTAAGTGTTCTTTCAAGAATTAGGGAAGCTTTGGCTTAAAGACTACTCTGACTCGGTTCTGAAATGAGAAGTGGAACTGATAAGAAATTAATAACAAACCTTGTAACAATGGAAAAAAATTATAGTAATCCATATAAAGAAGTTATGAAACAGAAAATTTAAATGGAAAGGTAGAGCTGTCAGAAGAAAAGACATAGTTGATATAGCTACAAAAATGGGTAAATTCGGAACAGATCGCATCCTAGCTGTAGTTTTGACCTGTTAGTAGGCAGGGGTGGCAAGATCATCAGTAAAATGACAAAGACTGAAGCGTGCATTTACTATTTATTTTCTGTATTGGGAACAATGCAGGATAATGTACTTCGATTACATGAAGAAAGCAAATAGTTTGAAGTCACTTAGTAAGCAAGGAAAATATTAACCATCATTTAGGTCTAAACAATGTATACAACATCTGTGGATCGGCTATTTGAATGCTCTATCCAGTTCACAGGCCCCATTTTTTAAGTGATGCTGATAAATCAAGGAAGGTGCGGAAAAGAAAGATGAGGTGATTATAGTGTTTCCTCTCTGTGAGAAAGACTTTTTATTCTATGTAGTCATTTCATCCAGGAGGTAAAATCATAACAAGAATCATCAGTTGGAAACTGAAACATAATAAATTCAAATGAGAAATCAAAGAGAGGGTGAACTGTGGTGCTGATTAACCTTGAACAAACCTAAGGGAGTGTGGAGGTTTTCCAGATCTTGATAGACTGAGGTCAGGACTAGGTGCCTTTTTGGAAGGTCACACACAAGATTTTAAGCTCAGTACTGGAGCAACTAATGAAATGTAATGACCTGTGGTATACAAGAGGTCTCATGAATGCCTCTGACTTAAAATGTGCAAATTTATTAACCTTGGAGGCGTGAGGGAAGTTGAAACTCTCTATTGGTCCCTATAAGACAGTGGGCCAAAGCCAAGAGCTCGGCCATTAAGCCAAAAGCCTGGTTATGCATGCTCTGTTGAAGGGAGGCAGCTGGGGAGGCTGGCACAGGGGGCTGGGGGATGGCAGCCCAGGGGCAATGCCACGCCAAGCTGGCACTGCAAGGACAATAAGCAGCTGGCATTTTGAGGTGTGATCTTCAGAAGCCTTTCTCTCAGTGGCTGTCCCTCAGGGTTGTTCCTGCTCTCCTCCAATGGCAGCTCTTGGCATCCTGAGAGCACTGCTTTTCCTATGTGTAGAGTCGTGGAAAACTTTAAAACAAACATCTGCCAGCAACACATCATTTCCTGTGGTTGTCTTAGCCATGAATTTTTTACATTGCTCTGCCTTCCCTCTCGCACATTGCTAACCTCTGATCATGCTCCTTTCTCCCTTCTTAGTCACTGGATTCCAGCTTAGCTTTAATGTAGAGACCAGTTTGCACTGCTGATCACTGCACCTTTTTTTCCTTTATTTTTTTTCAGAAATGTATGAAAAGGCTAGGTCAAGTTGTAATTCCTGTGCTGGCTAGTGATGCTCAGTATGTGACATTCCTCTACAGCTGTTCTGATTATGCCACGTCCTACTTCATTCCTCAGACTGTGTGCAGAGCCAGGTTTGCAATAGTTTCTTTTTCCTATGCCTTGTTTTATTCAGACAAGCAGAGCTGCCCATCTTTTTAGATTGTAAGTACTGACATATCTAGAGCACTAGTAATCAGGCTTTTTACTGTGGTCAGCAGCTAGTATCATCTAACACTGTTGTGCTGCGCATCCAAAAATAAGAAAATGAGGAAACCACAGAAATACAGCTGTGTTCCAAGTAACTCTTGTTTACTACTACTGTGTATAAACATGCATGGCTTTTCTATTTAGATATGCTGTCTCTCTCTCCAATGTTCTGGTAGTTTCTACAGCAGATCATAGGAAGAGCGCTTTGAATTGTGTAAATAAAACTGATTTTTCAGTTTTAGCACATGAAATGATCCAAAATGAAGATGATTTCTGACAAATCCATATGTATATAAATATATTTTTGTAGGGGTTTTTAACCCAAAATTAAATGAGGCATTTGTACAAAAAAGTGTGGAAATAAACAGGAATCTTTGACTGGATTCCAGTTCTTGTGGCAAAGTGGTAACAAAGGTACTCTCTGCCCCAATGAGCTCAGTGATTTGATGCTTAACCTGCAAACCAGAAGGAAAATATAGTCAAAGAGATTGTGAAACTCTATTTATACAGATACCGGGAGCAAGTCTGGGATGGGTAGGATGGGGAATGATTCCCCCCTCCCCGCCCCCTTTGGAGCTTGTATCTGAGAAGGAAAGATGGATTGACACTGAAAGAATGGTCTACTGAGGAATGCATAACCCTCTGAAGTATTGCACTCTTAGCATGAGAAAGTGTAAAGGCTGCTTAATAA
This sequence comes from Phaethon lepturus, assembly GCF_000687285.1. Taxonomy (NCBI): domain Eukaryota; kingdom Metazoa; phylum Chordata; class Aves; order Phaethontiformes; family Phaethontidae; genus Phaethon; species Phaethon lepturus. The sequence continues at coordinate 10,873 of NW_010515403.1, forward strand.
GCAGAAGGAAACAGGAAACTTATAGAGGAATAAACAATTGCAAAGCAGGTGTACCAAGCCAGTAATGATAACAGTGCTGTCACAGGGAGATGGAAAAGCAAATTATTATTTTGATAATTATTGAAATATTTGCTCCAGTTTTTGGATTTTTTTTTTTTGTTTGGTTTTGTATTGGTTAGTTGGTTGGTTTGTTGGGGGGGTGAGCGTGGGTGCAGAGAATATGAGAAGTTTGTGAATCATTCAGAGGTTGATGTTAGTCTACCGCTTGTACTGATGGTTTGAAAAAGGTGGTATTTGTGGAGGCTTTTGTTGCCTTTTTATTGTTGCTTCCTACAAAATGTTCATGTTTCCTTTTGTTAGTGGCAGAACATGTAGGGTCCTGCATTCCTG
>NW_010515403.1:11293-30600 GCF_000687285.1 Phaethon lepturus
GCTCAGGAGGGGGCCTGTGCATCTTAATTTTTTTTATTACTGTAATGATCCAGTCTGAGATAGCAATTCATGTTTAGCAATTCTGATTTAATTTACAACTCAGCTAGAATATAATTATTTTCTGATTATACTTTAGATTTTGTGATAAAAGACAGATTGTTTTTGAAGTCTGAAGGAAGAGGAAAGACTCATAACTCTTTATAGCCAACATTTATTTCTAGAAAACTGATTTTTCTGCTAATGCACAGTAGGTGATGATTTTTGAGTTTTATTTATCCTAATGTCAGAATTGATTCCAAGCTGAAGACAGGTGAGGGTTAATGGATTTCTTTATTACAGATTTTAAATCCAGAGTTCCATTAATTTGTACTGATGACTGAAAGATCTGCAAATTAGCTAGTAAATATGATTAGAAAAAACACAAAATTATGCATCATAAAGTTCAATGCATTCACTGACAGACACTGCATGGCATTTGAATATTTATTATAAAGCTACTGTATTAGCAAACATAGAAGAAAAAGACTTAGGAGACATCAGTTTAGTACCATGTTTCTACTTCAAGCAGTTGTTATATTCCTGTACCTCTCCTAGTGCGTATGTTGTGTGTTTTTTCTCTTGCCAGCAGTGTCCTTGAAGGACATACTCAGCCTTGTGGACTTGCTGCATCCTACAGGAAGCATGGGAGACCAAGCATGGCTCCCATGTGTTGGCGGCTCTCACCTTTCTCCTTGTCCAGGCCTTTTACTGCCTGTGTCCGGACTCCAAAACCTCCATTGCTCTACCGTGCAACTTCTCTCTCTTAATCACCATTAATTTAATATATTTAGCTCCTTTTTTTTCCCCTTTGTAAGTCTTAGATCTGTGATAGTATTATTATGGCCACAAGCCTTGTCCTTTCAAAATGTCTGTACTAATTCAAAGCAGATGCTGTGTGTATCTCTGGTTCTTGGGAGAAACATGTATCGCTGGTGGCTGAACAGCACATTCATCTGCCAGGCAGCAGGTACCAGACAAAGTACTAGAACTCTCCCGCTGGTTTCTCAAGAGTCAAAGGTACAAGTACAGACTTCTTATCTTATGGAAAGCCTGCATCTGTTTTGGTGCACCATGCATTAGTATGGCTAAGAAATCTTCATCTGTAAGAACAGATGGATTTTCAGAGACAGACCCTTCAAAGTATTCGTCTTCCAGGGCATGAGTCCTCTCCTCACACTGACCCTACTGCTGCGTCTCTGTCCCAAGTCATTCCTGCGGGCTGGTGCACGCTGCCATGCTAGGAACTCTCACTGCAGCTTCTTCTCTGAAGCAGTAACTGCTGCTGGCACAAATTCTCCAGCTAGCACAGACTCTTACAGAGCTAATTCATCACTGCAATCATATTCCACATGTTAGCCTGCAGGAATGAGAAATCGCAACACTCGCAGATGTGTTCCCTGCTCAAAAACCCAATTTCAAGCTGCTTTTCTGGCTTAGTCTTGCCTCTGCTAAGGTTGCAAGTTCTGGACGAGCAGATTCACATACTGACACAGGAACCGATGGTGCTTCCCCAGCCTTGTATCCGCTCCCTACCTGCATACTCCATCATAGCTATCTTGAGGACGCCCACATGCACCGAGAGCAGCGAGTTCGCTGTTGCACTTACAAGTGAACAGTTATTGATGGCTATTGCTGACAAAAAAGATGGCGAGATTGTTATAATGTAGCTTTAACTTTTTTCTTCTTTGAACTGGTGCAGTTTCTATATTCACTGACAGAATCAAAGTACGCAGGACAAGAGGCAGCTGTGTTCAACAGGGATGAACAACAGGGACTTGTTCCTCTCAGTACCTCTAATACAGCAAAGTTCCCTGACCTGCAAAGTCTTAGGAGACTGTGAAGCCTCTAAAGCTGGTGCTGGGTTTGGTGAAGAGGTGCTCTTGCCACTGTGTGGACAGCTTTATACCTTTCTGATTACCAGTAGTAGTATATGTGTGTGGATAGTTACTCAAGAGGTGGGGCACAGTCATTTATAACAACTTGTAATTTCTGCAAGAGGTATTGACTACAAGCCTGTAGCTTGGGGTTTTTGGTACATAAAATTCTGCAGCTGAAAATAGAAGTAAGTTGACAGAGGCATTGGTCATGTATGTCACCCTTCGTGCCCTCAGGTGTAAAAAAAAAAAAAGAGAAAGCTTGGTGTATGGCTAGCCACACGTCTCTGAGTTCCAGTATGAAAAACTTGTGCATGTATATTTAAATAACAGCATGATATAACAGTGGGTTGTCATTTCAAAGCTTTTCTTTAAGCTGGGAAAAGAGAGAACTGGGGAAAAAAGGTAGGTAGGGGGGGGGGGGGGTGAGGGGAGGAGGGATGATTCTTTTATAACAATAAATAGCTGAGCTACCCGAGGTACAGGTTTCCTGTGTTTTGGGTAACTGAAGAAATTTTAATTATAGCACTGTATTGGGTGCCGGTGTCCAGGTTTCGGCAGCGGGGGGCTGCAGGGGCAGCCTCTGTGAGGAGAAGGCGGGGCTGCCCGTGCTGGACTCAACCGGTTCCAGCCGGTTCCCCAACGGCCCCACCGCAGGGCACAGCTGAGCCCCTCAGCGACGGTGGTGGTGCCTCTGTGGAAATGTATTCAGGGGCAGGTGAAACCCCATGCCGGTGGTGAGGTGTGAGGAAAAATGTGTGAGGAACAAGCCCTGCCAGCAGCCGGGTCAGAGGAAAAGCAGGTGGGGGAAGGTGTTTTAGTCTTTGTCTTTGTTTCTTACCATCCAACTCTATGTTAATTAGCAATAAATTAATTTAATTTTCCCCAAGTTGAGTCTGTTCTGCCTGTGATGGTAACGAGTAAGTAATCTCACTGTCTTTATCTCAGACCATGAGCTTTTCCATCTTATTTTCTCCCCTGTCCTGTTGAGGTGTGGAATGAGAGAGTGGCTAGGTGGGTGGCTGGCAGCTGGACAAGGTCAGCCCATAACTAGTTTGACATAGGGCTCTCAAATGTTCTGACTTTGTGGCAAAATATGGCCAGAGTTTCTGCTGATAGTACAAAGAGTGTTTGGGTTGGTGTTTTTTTTGTTGTTGTTCAAAGCAACACAAGGGGAAAATGAGTACAACTGCAAAATCCTTATGGTGCTGAACTGTTTTGAGGTGAGGGATCGCGAAGGGAACTGCCGCCTGGCTAGTGTAGCTGCAGTGTGCATAGAGGAATGAGTCTGTCATATTGGTTGCAGTCCCTGGGGGAAACTGCTGTGTTTGGATCTAGGTCTGCTCTGTAAGAGATCAAACCACAGAGTGTCTGGGAATAGCACTGTCAGACAAACGTTTAACAGCAGAGCTAGCTTTTGTCTGGCATACTTGAAATGGAGTCAGGGACTCACAGAGATAAAAGCAAAAGCTGTTGTGTCTGAAGAGCCACATGTATGTCCTCTTAACAACATATCTTCTCTGTGAATTGGTGCTGAGGGAGTCTTGCAAGACATGCCAATGGTTTCCTCCAGCATTCTCCCCTTCTTGGTCCAACTGAGTTCATTGGTCACTCCTCAGTGCAATACCAGTTGCAGAAGCTGAGAGGTGACTTTAGTCACAAGGACGAAATTCACCCTTGTGCAACACCCAAGTGGAATTTGAGGCCTCTATTCGCAGAGCTGAACTTAGCCCTGGAGGAATAACAAGTTTGCAGATAATGCCAAAATACTTTGATTTTTTTTTTTTCAGACCATACAGTTGTTATAGGGAAGCAAAGTAGTTAGAAACAGGGATGAAAACAGCAAGCTACAGGCATGGCTATTGCATTAAAGGTAGTTAATAGTGTTGCTATATACAAGAGACACAACTTCCTGATAGCTCAATCACATAATCTCATATTTAATTAATAAATATTTTGAAGAGTATTACAATGTTGTTTGTCACTTACAGGCTTCTAATAGCTCCCTAGGGATAGGACAGCTAGTTAGATGAGCAGATCTTCTTCAATTAGGCCTCAATTTCACGTTAGTATTAGAGCTTCTGTGTTGCAGGTATTACATACGTAATTTGATCCATGTAAGGGGGGAATGCCTGCTCTGCATGTGCTTCCTGTTGATTTGCATGGAAAAAAGTTAAGTATTAGAGAGGAAACTTGTAGAAATACTTTACCATTCATGCAAGCATCTCAAATTTCTTAATTTATGTGTTCTTGATAGATAAACTTGATTAAAATTTTCAATGTAGGACCTTGAATCATATAAACAAGCTGATTTATTAAGTACATATTCACATATTTTAATGCAATTAATGTCAGTGGGCAAAAAATATTATCCCCTACATTTGAATATGTTCATCTTTTAAAATAATGTTCATTTTCAAAAAAGCAATGGAATAGTAAGAAACATGGTGTTAGACATTAGTAGATGTTAGAATACCTTTTATTTCAGTAATGCTAGCCTTTTCCTGTTCCCCTATTTAAAATGGTGGAATTAGGCTACTAATGTTCCTCAAAGGATACTTAAACTAATCAGGAAATATCTGAAAGATCTTCTTTCCTCCCAAAAGGACCTGATAGGTTTGTCCCATCTGCCATGTATTATTTGCAATAGCAAAAAAAGCGTCTAGGACTACTTAACGAGAAAGGATAATGGAATCATATATATTAATGGTCAAAGCCTGAGTAAGAGCTGATGCCCCCTAAAACAAGTTCTGAATATGTCCTTTGGGAAGCATTTCCTGCACAGATGTTTTTTTTAAATACATGAGGAAAATGCACCAGGCAATACCACTTCCAACATTAAGGGGCATTCATGCACTTGTCAGGTAGCAAAGACCAAATCCTTAGAACCATAGCATCCACAGCCTACAGCTTGTACTAGTTTCGTTAAAGGCAGAAGGTTTCATTTCAGGTAGATAACCAGATCTGATGTCCTTGTATATCATAAATCACTGCATTGCACTTGGTTACAACAACATGAGTTTTAACAGGTTTCTTTAACTGAAACAAATTGCTAAACCATACCCAATCCAATCTGTTAGTGAATGCACCACTCCTCCTTACAGTTTCTAATGGTTAACTTAAGAGAAAGGGAGCTGTATTCTTTAATTTGCCTTGTTTCAGCTTCTAGCAATTAGTTCTTGTTATCACTTTCTTCACAGTATTAAAGAACCTATTTGTAACAAGTATTCTCTGTTATGGTCACTTCTCAATCTACTTTTGTATAAACTGAACAGATAGAGCTCTTGAATTATTGGAGGCCTAAGACCCCTTTAGTCCTCAAAATGTTTCTCTGGTTCTCTTCTGCGCTTCTCTTCTGAGTTAGGGTTTCTTAACAACAGATTCCTCCTCTTTAAGAGGAAAAAAAAAATCTAATTCTTTAAATACACATTTCTTGAAAGCAGTCACCTCAGACTCCCACAATATAGACTTACCAGGACTGATTATCATTTATGTTGACTAAACATAAATCAGTTTCACCAGGTAACAGGGTATCTAAACCAAGAATACTCATTTTCATAGTGGATGTTGCATGATGTTTGTTCAGTTCTGTTCTTTTAAAAACATTTTAAAAAGGACATTATCTTAAACATTTTCCTTTAAAAACATTTTTAGACATCAAAAGCACATCAAGATTGCAAAATTAAGCACTCAAAAGGTAACAGATGCTGAAACAAAGGTTGCCTTGTTCTACCCCTCTTCCTCTCCTCACCTCACATCATGCACTGCACCCCAAATGCTGCTGCTTCTTTTGGCACTAGCTGTCAGCACTGCCTCTAGCTGTAGATCTGGCACCCAGTTTTACCCAGGCCCCTTATGGAGTGTCCCTGGGAACGCCTTTAAAGACATGCTCAGTGCATGTATCTTCAGATTACTTTCCAGAAACCAATATATCTTCAATAATCTTATACAAATAAGATCTTTCAAAGGTTTTTCATGTAGCTAAACTTGCATTTTCTTAGGAACAACAAAAGGTACATCTTAAACACAACTTAAGTTTTATGTTCCCCACACCAAAATTCTTATTTCAAGAATTATTGGAAAATGTTTATATATTGTGACATACTGAAGAAAAGTATTTTCAAAAAAATTCAGCAGGGCATGAGCTCAGCATAGAAAATTTCTCATGCTTTCCAAAATACAAGGAGTAAGGAGTCAAAGACCTAGGTCACTTGGCCCTCGCAAACTAAAAGCTGCATATTTGCAGATACAGAACCATAGGCAACAAGAGATTTTTAACACCTGTGAAGTGTAGCATTTTCCAAGTGAACTGGCAGCTAAATGAGGTTTTTCAGACTTGTGTTTTGGGTGTAGACACCAAAGTCCTTTACGGATTTTGTCATAAGTGTCCTGAAAAAATTCATAAATTCACAGAATCAGTCTTGTAATGAAATTCTAGCTGATAAAGTATGGATGATTCAAGGCTTTTACAAACCACTTGGCTTCCCTCCGCTCCTTAGTCATTCATTGTACTTTTATAGGACAGAAAAAGAATATTTTTCACAAGGGAAACAGTTGATGGAGCCCCAGATGAAATACATAATTAGAACACCCATAACATATACAGTCGTCTGCTCTTTCACTCTTTGTCTACTTCCAAATTGCAGTTGGTTAGTAAACTTATTTCCAGTTTTGAAACGTGTTTTCTACATTGTGGCATCTAATTTGTTCTTTCCCCTTTCAGATAGGTTTTAGTACACTTTAACTGCTCCAGTAGTAGGAGTTATCACAGAACATTTTAAAGAATAATATCAGTCAATTAGTCGTGATACCCAAACAACTAAAGTTACAGAACAATGACTAAGTTTGTAGTGCATGATCAAAACTAATGCAAAAATTCCAAGTTTTATGTATATATTTTTATTAATTATATCAATAGCTTACCCAGTAATTTCCATTACAAATAAGAGTTTTAAATAAAGAATTCCAAAATTATTAAGAAGTAATGTCTGAAAATTTGAGTGAAATTATGTATTTTATTAGATGTTTCAGAAATTACACTTTTCATTTACTTGTTTAAAATATATATAACAATACATTTATGGCTAACCATATGTTTAACCATATATAAAAAGGCTTTATTTGTGCCTTTACTGAATACAACAAATGAGCATCCTCTTACAGAGGAAGTCAAGGAAAAGCAATTCTTGGCATCAGAAATCAGGAAACAGCGGAACTTTGCAGAATGCTTCCCATCTACGAAGCTCTGCCTCTGCATGGATATGAGACAGAAAGTCCTGTGATGATAAATATCATTGTGAGGTGTGTTCAAAACCATGCTGCTGCTCTCCCTTTTTGCAGTAGCTGCCAAGATTTTCTTTTGCAGTTTGTCCTGTAGCCCCTCAGTGATGGGCTAGGCAAAATACGGCAAACCTCCTCTTCTCCCCCCACCCCCCGCCCAGTTTTGTTTCTCAGGCCAGCATGTGACACGTCATTTTCACTGCTTTGCAAATGTCACATACATCTGTTTCTTTGTGTAGCAAATCTCAAGATTTACACAAGCAAGAATGCTGAAAGCTATTTAAAGCCACAACAATGTACCAATGTGTTGGAAACTGGTGAAGTAAAAATTATATTCGGCTGCCATGTTGTGAATAAAGATTTAAAGGACTGAAAATATTATTAATTATTTTAGTGTAATGTCTTCATACTGAGATGATTAGGATGACAGGTTGACCTAGTATATTTAAGTTTTGGTCCCTTATTTTTAGTATGAGCTTCTCCTGAAGAAATTTGAATTAGGAAGGATAGGATGAAGCAGAGATGTAGTTTGCATGCTGAATTTACCTAGCAAGTAGCTCAAAGATTTTCGGGAGGAAACTTGAATATGTATGGAGATAAGACAAGGTGAAGGCTTTTGCTTAGAGAAAAACGTGTCAGCAGAGTTTTAGAAAATAAAAATATTTTTTCCCTTCCACTTTTTTCTTCAGTTCTACCATCTTCTGTACAATTGCTGCTAAACTCTGTTTTATTTCAATAAGAAAGGTAGCTTGGGATTCTACCTTGAGTTTCCCAGTCTGATTACAAATACATATAGAGAAAGTCTAATAAAAATTAGTTTCAAGGTTCTCAGTTCTGGTCAGGTCCTGGTGATTTATCCTGATGATTACCCTGTGATTACCTGGTGTCAGTTGGGAGGCCTGACCCATCTGTCACAATTGTGCTACAGCAATGCGGGTTATGTGGTAGCCTTGGACTTAGGCTATGTGATGAGCCAGAATATGAGTGTGCACTTAACAGGTGATTTGGCTGGTGTTGCAGCCTGAGATTTTTTTTATGTATGTCTCTACTTCTCTGGTTGGTGCAGAAAAGAGGAGGATCAACCAATTCTATTGCTAGCACTTTCTGTGTCCTTAACCAAACTGCAGTGCCTTCATCCCTCTGCAAAAACAGTGGAGAGCCAAGGTATCCTGTGGGGAGGAAACAGTTGTGAGATATTTCAGACTCCTCCAATGGTTTATTTTAATAGATGTATTACTCAAAACACTTGATTTTTATGCAAAACTTGTTGTGATTGTATTTAGTGGTCTGTATATCTTCATAATTGCATGTGGAGAAAAAGAACTTTAAAACCATATACATAAAGATACAATATAGCTACTGTTAAAGCTTTCTTTTGGAGGGAAATATCCACTGTTACCTGACCATGGTATTTGTCTGTTTTCCTTTGCCTTTCCAGCACCTATCTGTTGCTTTTTTTTGTCTGTTCTTTAGAAGGTTAATTTAAGAGATGACGCCTTTAATGGTGCTCAGAAGGCACCTGTCACATATGGGACACTACTAGGTGTAACAGATAATGATGATAATCAGCCCCAGAACTTGAAATGATGTGATAGTAAATGTGAAGCCTGTGGATTCCCAGTTCCTCTAAAACCTGTCAGTTATCTTTAATCTTTAAGTAGAAGAGCAGAGTTGTGAAAAGAGCTTTATGTGAAAGCTGCAGGATGGAAATGAGTGCTTGTCTGTTAAAATGAATAGGTGTCTAATATCCAAATTATTTCAAGGATATGGAAAAAAAACCCCTGGAAATCTGTTTACAAGTCCTTTTTAGCACGACTCTCTTATTTAGACTTGTGATACTTTATCAGTGCTCTATATACTAAAACACATGCAAATGTGACCCATGTTATGATTTTGCTGGTAATTATTTTCATTTATTTTTTAATTATACATAGCCCTTAAGCTCTTTGTAAAAATAGAGATCTTTGAAAAAAAAGGAAAGTTATCAGAAGGAATAAATATATTGTTCTGCAAGTTCAGCCATTAACATAATGTGCAAACCATTGGATAAAAAGCAGTAGGTATCACAGGTCAACTGCACTCCCTAATGACTGCCTCAGCAAACGAGATTGACTTTGCTAGCTGGCTGCAGTAAGAATAGTAAATCACTTCATAGACTTTATTCAGTTCACAGCTTGCTCACTGCTGTTTCACCTTTCCTCTGAAAAACAGTAATGCTCTTTGCTTTGTCCAGGAAATAGAAATTGCTCGTGGAATTTCCTATCTATTTGTTTTAAGTGAATGAGCAATACAGCTTATGCCCACTGGTTCCTGAAATGAAGCACTGTTATAGCATGGTGGTTGCAATGAATATTTATATTGGGGGCGGGGGAGGGGATTTTTTATTTTTTATTTTTTTAGAGAGCCTCTGATAGATGATTGTGCTGCTTTATGCATTACAGTTCCTGTACTTTGTTATCTGTGAAGACTGCCATAATACAACTTTGCAGTTAGAACTGCAGGCAGGCGTCTTGTGAAAGATGAGCCTCCTGGGATACTGATTGCATTACCATGCTAAACAAAATTGCTGTAACAAGAATGTTTAGCTAAATCTGTGTAGAAAAGGGTAACATTTGTTCAAATGCATTTTCAAAGGGAATCTTCTGAAATAGAGGAAGTACCTAAATATGCCTCTGAAATAACTAAGCATGCGGATGGAAGACGAAAAATAAGTGTTTGTTGAGATACAGTTTCGCTTGCAAGCTGTAGGGTTTTAATTTTATTAAGAATGAAAGTGACGCCCTAAATACTTACTGACACCAGTATGTCTCTGTGCCAAAAAGAAAAGTCCTTCTGTCTGGAGCAAGGTTTGGAAAGGTAAATTTGGAGAAAAAATTAGGCCTACAGCAAAGAACTGCCATGCTGGGGCTGTGGGACAGACAGTTTCTGCGGGAGGGACATAGAGATGCAGGCATATTCTTGTTGGAGTGAATGCTCTTCTCCATTGACTTCATTGGTTCAAGCTCATGTCTTACAAAAGGCTGCCTCAAATGTGAGCTACAGACAGTTAGGTCTGTAACACCGAATTTTGTAGCTGCTAGTACATCCTTTTGTAGCCAATCACTAGATAAAAATGAGTTTAAATGCTTTGCTTCGATTGTGGGTGTTTCTACTCTAGCTCAACCTAGTAAGTTCTGAGTTACAATTTGAATGTGATTATTATCATCTAGTTATGTGATCTGACTGTCTTGTAAAGAGGAAGAAATGGCTTTAATCCAAAAATAGGTTTTGGAAGGTGCTGAATCCTTGCCTGCATAAATACTTCAGACCCTGTTAACAGAGTAACATACTACTATTAAACAATGAAATCCAAGGTTTATGATAGTCCTTTGTAAACCAGTGGCAAGAATAATGAAAGTACAGCAAACATGCTGTTAGTTTAAGTCAGAGTTTCCAAAACTATGTTGCACATACAGTTGCATTTAAATGAGTATGTTCTAGACATGCAATTAAGTTGGTTGTGGTGCAGCTAATGAAATACAAGCATCGGTTTTCACATGCATTCTCCTGAGCATTCAAACTTTAATATATTACTGTGCTTAAGACAGGGTCTTGAAATACAGGGGGGAAGCTGTTACTGCCTGTTAGTCTCAAATATAGGAAAGCATAATATTTCTATAAAATGCTAAGGATATTTTGATACAGAGGTGATAAAAGAATAGCTGTTCAATTAGCTATTATTTTAAATGATAAATTATAGCATATCACTCTTCCAAAATAAGCCAGTGATAGCCATTCATGGAATTTTCATGTGTTATTATTGGGTTTTTCATGCTTTTTGTAATCAGCATACTCTTTGTGGTTAGCTCTCTCAACTTTTTTTTTTGTGAGCACACACAGGCCCATGCCTTCAAAGTTAGGGTCACTGATTTTGATGTCACAAAACACCTTTTCAGGAGTTTTCCTTTGTTTCTTTGCCTTGATATTTTGGTGTACTTCCAGGATCCTGACCGAACTAGCCTGTGAGTTGCATTAAATTAATGTATTTGGTAGTCAGAAGGTCTAAACTTTGCATCCTTTTAGAATAGAGGCTAAGGATTGATGGCAGGTACACAAGCTGTGTTATTTTGGAAAGGGCTGATTCTTGGAGAACTGGGGACAGTTACATTGTGGAAAAGACTACATACTTGAATGGAAAGCTTCAAATAGGTTCAGCTGTACCTGGCCTAGGGTATTAGCTGCTTCATGCTGACTGAGACAGCATAGCAGAGAACTTGAGCATTGTACCACATGCATCTGCAGTAGATGAACCAAATGCTGGAATCATTTTATGTGACAATGAATAAACATCTAGTTATTTATAGATCTCTTTAGAGAGAGGGGGTGAGAGAGAGAGATGCTTATATTTAAATGTTTTTTAAGAATAATGTGGGACACAAGTATATAGAATGTGTTATAATGAATACACAGACTGTGATTCCTACAGTTTCTCAGGAATCACGAATAACTCCAGCCTAATAAAAGCATGTCCAAGGACAGAAAAGCATCCTAGGAGGGCAGAGACAGACTTGCACATTCCTCTGTTCTGCAGTCCAAGACTACTCTCTTGCTGTAGCAGCGTGTAGGGGTACTGAGGCAGAGAGGAGCTGCAATGTGAAATCCAGTATCTCACTGATGCTGTGACTTTACAGGGGAGTCCAGATGTTCTTGTTTAAAGTCTGTCTCTGAAAACCACCCCTTTTTCCCTAGAGGGATGATAACCATAGCCAATAAAAAGCTTTTTCTAAAGGGACATGGGAGACTTACTAGTCTGTGGGTGGGAATCTGTAAAAAGTTTCCATGGTAGTGGTTTCGTATCTCTCTTCCAGGCCTTCAGAATATTCTAGTTTAGTAATACCTATTATCTGCTTTTACTTCTTAATTTCTTCAATAAAATGTGCATTGAAAATGTTCACTTATCCACCTGGGCTCAATGGAGCTTTATAGACCATATGTATTCCTGTTAAAAGCTGAACTTATTACTTTAAGTTTTCAATTAACCTTGCTTCCATGTATTTCACAGCATTAAGGGCAGTTTAGTGTTAAACAGAACTCACACCTCCTCACACCTCCTCTCCTTCTCCCATAAAACTTTAAAATGCAGCTTTTCTATGCTGTATGAAACCTTGTGATATCTGAGTTACATAATCAATTCAATATTGGATTTACATTATTTCTAGGAAATAACACCAGTGGTAATTTTCCAGTGTTTCATTCCATTCTTAAATGTGATAGCAGGTGTTGTTACAGTGAGCTGCATTCCTTCTTAGTAAAGCATGGACATCAAGTTTTATTCAAGTGGATAGGTAGATGTACATGTATACATCTAAAGAAATAAAAATTATTTTGGAAAATTCTGTTAAATTCAATGAGTTTACATGGAAATAGATGAAGAATAGATTCATGGAGAGCAAAAATGGCAAGAAATCCCATTCTAAAATGTTACATTTGGTGCTACTGGATTTATTCTGTTGTCACACAAATATTTTACAGAGACTAATCTAATGGATGTGTAAATTAATGAGTATTTTATGGTAATCCATTCAGACAAGTTGTCTTCAATAAGATATAAAATGAAGCATTGGGTTCATAGCAAATTTTAGGGCATTATCAGTTCAACCATTTGTTACTCTTTCTCATCTCTAAATTTTTGAAAGTGCTTATCAGTGTTTGATCAAGATTAATGTTTCTCTTGATAAGGCGTTTCTCTTTGTGCTTGATGCTATCTGTGACACACTAAGCAAGCTGAAGTCATGGGTACCATCACAGACCCTTGTGATTTGTAATATAAATTTAGGGAATCATCAATTCTGTCCTCTCAGCTAATTGTTCCCCTCTGCACATTTGGATGTCACTTGAGAATATCTTTCTTTAAGATTTTTAATTTAGAATTTTGACTTTTTTTTTCTCATTCTCACTCTTTTAGTCTCAACTCCTGACTTTGCCGAAACAGTGTTAAATTTCATCCAAATCATTAATAAAAAAAAAAGTCTTCATGCAAAAAAATCCATTCTGTGTCTTACAATAGTTTACTTAAGCTAAGCTTTCTGGACCATAAGTGCTCATATTATCTGCAAGCTCTTCCTTGCTTCCCAGGACTATAAATTTGCCTTATATAAATCATAACATTAGCTTTCTCAGACACTGTATCAGCCATTTGTCTGCCAATGCTCTGAGGGGCTTGCTGCTGCCTCTGCTCAAAACTATATGTGCTGAAATCCTTCTGCATTACCAGAAACGTGATAGGATTGCTAGCATGCATCCTTGTATCCCTAGAATGGACTTGACTATGAAGAAAATGGAAATTTCAAGCCAAATCATCAAATGTTCAAGTCCTTCTACTGAAACATGTCCTATGAATGTGACATACTTCATATGTTTTTCCTTAAAGTACAAATCATGGGATTTTTCTGAGATAAAAAGCATAGTGGGACGAATATACCTGTATCTTTTACCCAGTTCAGGCATCATGTCTGAATGTAAGCCAGGTATTCAGACACCTTTTATGGATCTGCAATCATTTTTTAAGTGCTGGAGCTCCATGGTAAATTAAACTCATTCACATGTCAAGTTCTATTCATCTGTGACAGACACCATGAGAGTTTTAAATAAAGACCCACTTATGACTTGGTCTACCAAGGGTGGAAAGTGCCCAGCAACTCCTTTATTGTCTCTCCTTCCTTGGTCTCCTTGCACAAAAGCAGGCAATGTTCCTGAATTGATTGAGTTCAGCATCTGCCTTCTCTCTGAATCTCTCAAAGCCGTCGACCACCATTCTTCTAGATACTTTCTCTGTTGCTATGTGTAACAAGGCATTTCTAGCAGTAATCCTGTGACTAAGCTGACTTCCTCCACAGCACAGTCATTCTTTCTTCTCTCAATTCTACCAGATGCCTAGCTAATACAATTGTAATCTTCACGCACAGTCCTAATCTCATCTTCACCACCTTTGACTCATTCCTCGAAGCCTCTTTTCTCACCAAGATTTGTTTCACTGAAAAAGATCTTGACAATTTCTTCCCAGTGAAAACTGATAAATACGTGATCTTCATCTTCATAACTCCTTCTTTCACTCATTGCTCTGTTCCTGAAACAGTCCTCTAGCCTGTCACAAGTTATAAAGTTTTCCAACTACTATCCTTCTCTGCTCATCCACTTTATGCAGTGGCTCCATCTTACCCCTTTTTTCCTCCAATCTGTCACTCTCTTCTTCCCCTTTTCTTGCACAATTCAAGCTTGCCTTAGTCTCTCACTTCAAAAGGTCCCAGTCTTTACCCTATCTGCCCTTCTAATAAGCTGTTGTCCCTGAATGAATGGAGCACTCTATAGTCACTACCATCTAATTCCCACTCTTTGTAGTCAACAGAAACTGCTTAAACCAGTCTATAACTTTCTCCAGTCCAATCAGAGAATCAGTACTCCACTTTTGACCATGTGAACTTATCAGGTGTTTCAGTATGTATTTAACTTTGATAATCTTACTGTAATCCTTTCCTCTTTTGGCTTCCATGACACTATCCTTTCCTCTGTGTGCTCTTTGGTAATCTGCCTTATCAAGTCTACAGTTGCAGGAGTTTACAGGTTTTTGCTTCCTTCCTAGTTTATCCATGAGGAGTCTTACATGAAAGCACAAACAAACCCCCCCAGTTAATGGGGCTGATTAGGAACTATGTGGACCTTGGTACTTCAAGCCTGCCTCTTCCTACCCAAATTAAAATCTAAGTCTCTTTCTGTGTAAATATTGAAGTGGTATCTCACACCAACATCGCTAAAACACTGGTCCTTACTTTTTCCTGCAGAAGCCCTCTCAGTTACTCTTTCTCATGGTGCCTATTAGCAACCTATCACCTCATCTGTCACCCAAATTCACTACTTGAGCATTGTCTTCAGCTAGGATTTCTCTTTGCCACCTCAAATCCAGCTAGCATGTAGTCTGACGCATGGTCTTTCCTGGCCATCCATCTTGGCTCTTAGATTTCTTGCACTGTAATTTGTTTTCTCAAATCTCAACAAACATAATCTTGTCCAACTCAAATAATGCTGTTAGAAAACTCATTTTCCTAGTTTCGTTCCCCCCCCCCATATGGCTTTCTGACCATAACCCTCAGGTGATGCGTGACATTCCCATTTCTGTTTTAGGCAGCTTATTTGTCCTTTCTCTACTCCGTATCATCTCTTAATCAGTATGAAAACTGCAGCTTCAGCCTCAGCTTGAGTCACGATGTCCATTTCATCCTCAACTCTCATTTTCAAGCCAGCACCTTCATGCTTTCTCCCATCAAAACTCTTCAGACACTTCTGCAAAACTGCTTCTTCAAATTTCTCCTCAAAATGTGCCTTTGCCAGGCTACCTACAGAAAATACTGCTTGTCGTAATGGCTATTATAATCTTTTTTCCCCCCCCTCTTACTTCATATTGACCTATTGCCTTTTGTCTTCAATCTACTGTATAAATTCTTATGTTTTTTCCACTGTGCATTTAGATAGGGCTAATTCTGTGAAGTCCTGGACCATCAGCAGAACTCAGAGGAATTCAGAGGTGCTATAGTAGAGTAAACAGCACTGAAGGGAACAGTAAAGGCCAGGAGGAGTTGAAGTCATGGCTATATCCCTACAGAATGGCCTGGCACGCAATTCTAACAGTTAATATTTTTGGCAAAAACACAGATATGGAAACTATGTCCATGGCCAGATGTGCATAGAGCAAGCTGCCAAAACAGAGTAGTATATAGTGTCAGCTATGCTATTTTCCCCAGTAATGTACACAGAGATGCTAGTCCTTACCTTGGAAAAAGTGAAACACTGAATAAACTCTGGGATCTGCAGCTATGGTTCTGGGGTGATTTAAAGCATTGTGAACTGATGCTTAACCAGCTAAGTCATTCCCCCCAGCACCCTTTTGTTGTAATCTCCCTCCAAAGATATTAAAAGTACAGCAACCTTGGCCAGGTTGTAGTTAATCTAATTTATAAAACATTTTCTGGGTATTAAAAGCTAGGGCAATGTACTAGTAGTTTTTAAATTGTGTTAAATATACTGTAAACTCCCAGAAAGAACCTTTCATTGAAGATTATTGTATGAAGATTTGAAGATTAAAGTGTCTAGATTAAAGATTAATGTGAAGTGCACTGAGAAATTGTTTGATGTATAAGGAGCTATATAGTATATTAATCGTGCACTTTCAAAACTGCCTGTGGGGATTAGACACCCAGTTCTCTTACATGTCTTTGAAAATCTCACTCTAAGGAATTTGTTGTTATATAGTGAAAATGGTAATATTTTCACTGGGAGCTTGAGTAAAAGAGAAGAGATGTGGAGACTCTCTGTATTCATTTAGGACTTGATGTTAGCTCCTTACAGTTTTTTCCCTGTTTTGAATTTGCTCTGTTATTGTATAGAGGCAACTTGGATTTGAGTGCTACGAGTTCATAAAACTGGTCTGACCCAAGGACACTGCTCCACCTGCCCATGTATTTCTTGTCAATTCCATTTCTACTTTGCTTTCACTTCAAGATAGCTTTCATGTTCTCCTAAACAGAAGTACTCTGAATAATTTTTTAAATAACCATGTAAACCTTACGAAACAAATGTGTGCATCTACATATTTGTATTTACATTGTATTATGCATCAATTAAAAGTAAATAGCAAAAATAATCGTTATCCATGTATTTTATAAAATAATCCTTTTGATGGAGTTTTTCTCAGTCATGTTTTTTGTATAGAAATTTCAATACTTTAATGACAGAAATGTTCCACATATGGGAGAAATTAAATGTTTGCTTGTTCCTGAAGTGCTGCAATACAAATAAGCTGTTAAATGCCAACTCTGAATGTTATTTTTCAGATGTTGAGAGATAATCCTTTACTAAAACTATTAGGAGGCAAATTTATTTGAACTTCAAAACCTCTTTGATCTGAAATGAAAATGAACTGTGTATGAGTGTATGCTTCATTAGTTTAGGGTTGGCCAATTGTGTGCATTTTTTTTTTCCGTGAGGCATCTTTCTATGGCAGTTTATTAAAACTAATAATGCAATACACTGTTACTTTTCCCAGTAAAATCTGTTGCATTGGTTTCATGAAAGGACAGTTTCTCTATAGAAAGTACCCTGTGGCAATCAATATTCAGGTTCACAGTCACTCGAAATATCAACATGCTGGTGTGTTGCGTTCAGATCCATTTTAGTGGTCTTATCATTACACCTGCAGTAGGCATTTATAAAGTAAGGCTACCATGGGTACTGGGAAAGTGTGATCAAAAATAATCATCTGGCTGAATATTTTCCTCTGACTTTTGGCAGGATCACTTATCTGAATTCGTGCTAGACTCTACAGGAACACTGATGTCGGCACTTTAAGGATCTTCCCATTCAGTCTCAGTGGTAAGGTCTAAAGATGCCATAGTAAACCACATTAGAATGTTGCTGTGTTCTGTTATGTTACACTGAAACTGAATCTGTGTGAAAAATGAAGCATTTCCCCTTGACCAATGCAAGGATAGAGAGATATAAGAACATATATTGATCTGCAAGAGATTATGCTCAGAACACTAGTTCTGAGCAATTTTCATCAGACAAAAATCAGAAAGGCCATTTTTATTGTCCTCTCTACTAATGTAACTGCTCTCAGAAGGTTTCACATTGTACATTTTGAAGAATGTAACCATTTACAAAAGGGTGGTAGGCAGGCTCCAAAAAAAACCTAAAATGCACAAAAAATTCAGTAGTTGCCTCTTGCTGAAAACTGAGCAGTAAGTTGTAAAATTATAAATTATTTTCCTCTCTAAAGCTATCTTTGTTGTAACTAATCTGATTGCTCAAACCTTGAGTTAGATTCTCAAGTACTGCTGTGGAGACCTTGTGAAGGGACGTAATCTATCTGTATCTTGAAGCTCAGAATTTCTTCTGCAGAGATAAGTTCTCAGCTTTGGTAAGAGAGAAAAGAAGAGGGAATAGCGGAGTCCCGCCAATTTGGAATACACTTTCTAGAAAATTGTAGTTGTGTAGTGTGGAGTAGTTCTTTTAACAGGAAATCATGTTGATATGTATAAGTGTGCAGCTTTTTGGAGAAGAAAGATCTGATTTTTACATTATGATATTGTCTGTGATGATATTTTGGTGAAAATTATTCTCACTGTTATGCTATATACCACATAAAGTATTTTGGGACCTGGGGAAGTCGGAAGCCAGGGGATGCATACGACTGTGTGCTGTACTCCTCCACTTAGCATCGACCAATTGCCAGTGTTATAGGCAGGATATAGACAGCCCTTTGACCTCACCCTGTCCAGCCATGCTTATGCTGTCTTTAGGTCACGGTGATACAGATGTCAAGTACCACCTCTTCCAAGTCCTGCCGATTCCAGGCTACTCAAGTATCTATTTTTTTAAGTTAGATTACACCGTAAAATGTAGAACTCTTCTGACATGGAAACAAAACCTGTATTCAGCATTCCTCTAGCAATTTATTGTCATGAACCAAGTAGTTCAATAAAAATCTCTGCTTCAGTTTAAGGTGTATTCAACAACGATAGCATTCCTATCCAGTCATGTTCTTTTCCTACAAAAATGAGCATAATAATGTGTTATCAAGAATCCTGAAGACAGATTACATTTCATTATTGCTGGGTAACTTTTATAATGTTGGAATGTGTTCCTAATAAAGGACAGTATCTCTCTCAGAGCATACTGTACTAGTAATGCTCTTTATTAGAAATAGAAGGATACAACATTCATATCATGTTACCAAGGTGCAGAACAACAAATTATCAAGGCAATTTTGTAGAAAAGTAGGGAAATAATATGATCCTAATAACAGTAGTCTAAACTTTTTTTAATTGTTGTTTGACACTACTAAATTCTGTATGCACTGGAAAGCTGAAAGTCAATGCTGTTCTGACAGACAGAATTCATGGAAGCTAGAAGTGACTGGTTACTGAACTACTAGATCTTTTTCCCCTGGAAACAGGAGACACTAATGACCTAGGAGAGGAAAGGAAGAGAGCCTCATTTGTTGTGTCTTAAAACTAAAGCAAATGCAAATCCATTAAAGTCATCCAAGGCCCAGCCCTGTAACAAAACTCCCATTCACTTCAG
>NW_010515403.1:30631-53042 GCF_000687285.1 Phaethon lepturus
TTGGGTAACAAATGTTTAAGCGCTGAGAAATATAACTGGATTTAGATAAAGTTCTTTAGGATCTAGGAGAAAACTTTGACCAACTATAAATACATACAAGGAGAGAGAGAAAGTAAGTTCCATATTCACGTTATCAGTAAATATGTAGCATATGCCTTGGAAGGATTTATGACCTTCAGAGCATACAGATGACCAGTTCACTTGTTCCACTATTATGGATTAAAAAAATAATTCAATATTCTGTACAATTAAAGGAAAAGTGTGTATATATGCACATGTGTGTTAAAATGAGGAAAAAGGAGAGTGTTCCTTCTTAGTGCATTTCTTTATTTGACCATCTCTTCACACTTAATTTCAGCCTTTATATGGTTTTTGTGTTCATGCTTTATTATATTTTCTTGAGGCAAGAAAGGTTTTCGATGAGAAGTTGATGAATGTCCATATTAAATTGGATCCCCTTTTTTAATTAAGTTCATCTAAATTTAATTTTGCAATTTTACTTCAGTAAACTCCTCTGACTCCAGATGTTGAATGTGCTTTTCCTATTCCTGCTCTCACATAATTGCACCTGTAAAAGATTTATGACTTAGGCATTTCTGAACACTTTTAAGTGTTTTCAGCATGTGTTTCATGCATGGCTAGTAACATGACCAATTAGCATCCAAAAATACTGCTCTGCACCCAGGCTTTCTTTTAATAGGATGTTACTTTTATTAGCTTGAACTTTAAACAAATAATGAGTTTAAAAGAAACGTTATCAAAGCATTTGAAATTATAGAGGGATATTGTGTTCTACAGACATTTTAAAAGTGAAAGAGAAGTCTTCAGAAGCTACAGGGTGCCATAAGTAAAAATATAACTAAGAATTACTCACTTTGATTAAAGAAAACCCCGAACAATTTGCAGGTTTTTGGGCCCCTTCCTTTCATTACAACTGTGGTGGTGAATTGTTTGGTACTGTCAGCATATTACTTAAGCTTTTTAAACATGGGAAAAAGTATACTCAAGTGCATATTGGTCTTAAAGACTTCAAAATGCTTTTATTAATTTTGCCAACATGAGTAATGACTTTTCAGATCAACTATCACCACATACTTTTCATATTCTGTCATGACTTCTGGATCAGTGTGAATAGCTCTTATTTTAACAATTACCCAGAATTCGCTCCTTAAATCTGGACATATCTAATAACATTGTATGTGACGAGTATAAGGCATTGTATGATGAAGAGTCTGGTTCTCATCAAAGAAACAGATACCCCAATTAAACTTTCAGATAATATTGAAAAGAGAATAGTCCAACTGTAAAAAAAAAAAAAAAAAAAAAAAAGGATGGTTAGATGGTTGTATTCTTGGGTTTTTTCTTCAAAACAAAATCACTTTCCTTGAGACTTTTTGCTGATGTAAGCAGTTTTGATATATTTATATATTCATATATATATGCAGTAAACAAACCCAGTTTTGAATATTTGTGTCAGTTCAAGGCTCATAGGATGCAAACTGCTCTAGGTATGATTGCCAATCTGTCACTCCAGGTTTGTTTGGGGTTTTTTTCAGAACAAGTAGAATTACCAGTGCCAAGCATCAGTAATGCTAATATGAATCAGCTTCTCTGTTTTATTCTTTTATATTCATACAAGGCTCCATAACATAACTTGTCACTTACTAAAGAATTCAAAGAGTTACTGTTATTACTGTAGCCCTTGTGTTAGGAAAGGGAAGGA
The DNA here is from genome assembly GCF_000687285.1 of Phaethon lepturus. NCBI lineage: Eukaryota > Metazoa > Chordata > Aves > Phaethontiformes > Phaethontidae > Phaethon > Phaethon lepturus. Next base: position 32,355 of record NW_010515403.1, read on the forward strand.
GTGACCCAGTAGGTCCTGTTTGCACAAGGGATGTTAGTGTTATGGCAGGCTGTAGAGCAATGTCTTTAATGACTTTCTGTAGGTAGTGGAAGAAGTCTGTCAGGGGAGCTTTCTCAGTCAGAGCAAGACTGTAAGCCCTGGAAATTTGGCTCTTCTTTTGTGCTCGGAACATGTCTTTCTAGTGAAAGATGACCTTCTAGTGGAAACTCTTACTTCTGTGAGAGTTAAGACTTGGGCATCTTTCTCATAACACGTCTTACTACCTTTATTCTACTTTATCTCTGTTTCCTAAAAGGACTTTTCTCCATTCATCAATGAAGGGTGCATTTTCACAACATCTTCATTTCCCCCAGAATTCTTAATGAAACAGGGTTGAAGTAACTGCAATGCATAATGCAAAGAAAGTACACACTTATGAAAGTTTTAGCAAAGAGACTCAAGTAGCTCATTTAATTTCTAGCAAAAGAAGAAAGCATAACAATCCTCCATTGGGTGAAATGCTTCTGGGCTTTAAAGGCTTCATGTGGGAATCTGGATGGGACCCAAAGAAGGAACCACTTCGAAATTACAAAATTACACAGTTTATGTTACTGTTAAATTGTCAAGATTTGCTATATTTCTGCTGAGATGGTAACCATGAAGGGCATTTTTAAAGATGCTAACTAGAGAAGGGTATGTTAAACTTCCAAAGTCTTAAGAATGCCTAATGACTGCCTGCCAATAGAGCTGAATCCTGCTGGGTAATGGGGGAATGCCTACCATGTAAATATAAAGGGGGTTATTTAGGAGACCCAGTGAGCTGTGAATTATTGCCTAGGTTGTCACAAAAAAAAAAAAAAAAAGACAAAGAAAAAAGAAAAATTAGTTGTGAGGAGGAAAGAACGTGTACTGAGTCCTGAATAGAATTGTGAGACTTTTTTTGAGATAGATGGGGAAACTTATATACACTCTCTGCAAAAAGAGGTTTTGTCAGATTTTGGATGTAACAGCCACCTAGATTACGTGAAAAACCCATTAAAGAAACAAAAATGGGTTATTTTTATGCCTGACAAATGCATGAATCAGAAGAAAATAATATTTGTGCAATAACTGAATTTAAGATCTATCTTGATGTGGCTTCCGCTGCAGTCCGTGAGAACATTTCCACTGGTTTTAATGGGACTTGTGCTAGACCCTTGGGGAGTTAAAGAGTTAAGAGCTGATTGACATGAGAGGTTGTAGGGAATACTTTCTGAGCCCGATTGTATTGTGTATCATTAGCACAAAACAATTGAAGTTATAAGCTTGGAAATACATTTTAAAAATTTGTCATTTAACGTACTGAAGCTCATAATCTGAATCCCAAATAAATAGTCTGAAAATCTATAATGTGTACTGCTATAAGGTTACATATATGCCAGAAATTTTTTTTAAAAAATTGAAGAATTTCACCTAAATTATGAAGCTCATCTTTCTGTTCCCCTCAGGCACTTCATCACACACTGAGGCAAAAAATACCCTGGTAGTAGAATCTCAATAGCATGTTATTTCTATTATATTAAACTCATACAATCTCTGTATTTTCTCTTCCATTATATAGTAACAGGGACTTACTTGCTCTCGTCTTCTTATTTCTTTAAATGGAGTATGTGAGTTTGGAAGTATGGTGACAGAAAGAACATAGGAAATGAAAGTAACTTATGTCAGCTATGTTAATTTTTTACAGCTAATTCCTTTCAGCATATCTACCTGGAAATACTGTGTTTTTCAAAATTGTAAATGGCTTTTCAAATTAAAGCTTTTTTTAAAATGCTGCTTTCAGCAGAATAAATAAAGTTTTTATACAAAGACTGAATAAGAGGCAAAGACTAAGACCACAGGACTGCTAAGATCACAGCAAAAAGTATTTTTGAAGGAACTGGCCTTATTTTTCAATTTAAAAAGTGTGACGATTTATTGCTGAAAATGAACAGCTGAAATTAACAGGAAAAGTAAACATTTTTTCATCTACATTTGGAGGCCGAGTAGAATTCTTCAGATCTCCCAGTAGTTGTTGGTAAGGACTTTCTCTGCTAAGCTGAGTGATTTCAAATTAAACTATTTGTTTTTCGATATGAATAAAATTTTCTTATCAGTCAGCTTACATGTAATCAACTTAAATGCATTTTTAGAAATAGATGAACCATGTCAATGTAATTCTCAAGATGAGAAATGAATACCTGATGAACTTCATTCTTCTCAGATAAAAAATAATGCATTACTTCAGCATTTTTTCCCTGGTGATTCTGCTAAGTAGTGGTTATGGGGTGGATTCTTGTTACACAGAGAATATTGTCCATATAATATATACACATACTTACTCTTCTTGTACCATAATTCCATTAGTAGTCAAATATCCCAAATATGTTAAAGGTTTTGCCAATAGAACTGTTTAAGAACACTCAAAATAAATTAAAGATGAAAAATTAGGCTAGCCAAAAGGGAAGACTGGGTTTTAAACAAAAGCAATAGTAGTCAAATGTGAAATACGGACACGTACTTCGAACCATTGCTTTATTTTTTAGGTTACACCTGACAAAGGTGAATGTGGAAACAATAGTCTGAACATAAAGCCAGGCCCCGGAGAGGAGGGAGATATTTATGGTAGTAAGACAAAGTGAGGTAGTACAGAGGATTTCATGTTAAGCTGAGCTGAATTTCCTTCAAATAGGCTCATATGACAGCGTGGAGTCAATGAGAGATCTTGGAAGGGACTGCAAGCTGTTGTTTGGGTGTCTTCCATGCAATGTGAGTTAGTCCGTAGTGTAGATTTAAGAGATATTAAAAATGGTGTTTGGGAAAGAATATAATATAAAGGCAGGTCAGTAAGAAATCTTAAATGACGCTATGGTGCTTCATGACTATGTTACATGTGCAGGAAGGACCTCTTCAAAAACAATTCCACTTTTTACCAAGGTCCGAGCTAATGGCCCACTAGATCCTTATGTTATATAATGATGGGATTCTACTGTATTCCATAAAAATGGAATAATTCTTCATTCATGAGAATCAATAATGTACAGTATAATAAACTCATTAACCAATTTTTTTCTGAATGTTCTTAGTTAGAGTGCAAACAACAAATAGTAGTTTAAAAAAACAAAACACAAAAAAAAAAAAACCCAACAAAAACAAACTGCAAAACCCTACTGGTCCTCCAATTGCATCTGCTACATGCTAGTGCAGAATTACTAATGAGAACTTATTTAGGTATAAATAAATCTTTTATCCTCATTATAAGTCCACTGTGTTCCTGTAGTGAAGTCATCCACACACGGCTGCTTATGGGTTGAAAGCCTCAATAGCCTCTTTTATTTATAATAAATTTTGCGTGCTAATGTTAACAATGTGATTGTGTGATGTCTCAATAGAGGATTATGACTTCATGTAATGTTAGCTCTTTAGCTTTTCTCTCCTGTAATGGAGTCAATTTTCCTTACAAAGGCGGTGATAATCACTTATTCACAAACCTTGTAACAAATATTCTATGTATGTACTGTGTTAACCCAATATTAAGGTGGCACAATGAAGCTCAAAGACAGGAAACAGAGAATTAAAAGCTCAGTGCTTAATCTTAATTTATCCCTGTTGGGTGCACTGAGATACACTTTAAAGTTAGAAATCTGTATTTCCCTCAAAATAGTATTTGAAGTGTGAATTACTGCATTTTCAGATGTAATTCCACATATAAGTATATGGAATATTCCTGAAATGTGCATGACTATAAATAACATAATCATAAAAATGATTTTGTGGCACATAGCTAGTGCGAAGAGATTATAAAATCTATTTATATTAATGAGCAAAAAATAAAGTAATCTTCCATCATCTACCAGAGACAAATGGTACGTTGGGGAGTAGAGGCCCATCTCAAACAGCACTTATGCACATGCTTAACCTCAATTACGGCATCAACAGGACTTCAGTACAATCTTAAACACCAGGGGGAAAAAGAAACTAATGCATTGTCATAAAGACTTATATTTATATAATAATGCAAAATATTAAGTAATCTATAGCACAGTCATTTGTGATGCATGAATATAGATATCTTGTAATATTAACATAACACAATTGGATGCTTAGCTTCTGAACGCCTTCAAAATAATTTATCTGAATGCTCATGAGAGAAGTTCATGCTAGGATGAAAAGCATAAATCCACCTAACAGCTAACAAATAATTCACATTACTGTCTGAAGACATGTTCAGAATACAGGATTTTATGATAACTGAAGGGCAGAATATTCCAGCTCTTGTGCAAATAATCAGGTGTTAGTGCAAATTTTCCAACTTAACATGAAAAATACAATTAAACAAAAGTTATCCTAAAACAAAACTCAAGTAGCAATGGAATCCTTTTTAGTGGAATAGGACACCTCTGGCAGAAAACCATTTCAGAACCAATGCTATCATCCCAGTTTTTCACATCTGCACAAAAAATAGATGTCACATTGTACAGGCCAGTGCAAGTACTGAAAATACATGGATACTTCTTACAGCGAAAAGCATGTCTGATAGCCGAGAAAGAAGTGATACTCTGATGAAAATACAGATATGGGTTTAGTTTAAGTGGGAAATAATTCTAACTGCAGTGTACTCCTCCCTGGTTTTTCTGGAGATCTGCTAATATTTTTATGTATGTTACAAATATGTTATTCAAGAGCTATTATTTCATTTAATAATTTTAGGAACTGTTAGCTAGATTGTCTTTTTTCTGCCAGTATAAATTTGGAGATATTCCACACATGTCAGCAATCAACTTCACATTTACACAATGTATCTGTACAGGATTAAGCATTTGCCCTCTAGTCTGGTTTCTAAGTTCAACTGCATATTCATAACTTTATTTGGAATTTTCTTCAATTTTCATTAGAGTATGTACTAATTAGGAATAATATTATACTACAAAATTATGTGCAGTATGTTGGAATGAACAAATCTGAAGATGTGTACATGACACCCTCTGGCTGAAAGAGATGATCATTTCCTGTGTGCACAGAGGAAATTGGTTAGGAATCATCTGATATTTTTGCCTGTAGTCACTGGGATGAGATGAACATAGGTTTGAAATCTGTGTGAAATGAGGGGAGCAATGAACAGATGTAGTTTCAGCTTGTTTTTGACAAAGTGGGTGTCAACAGGTACCGTTTCAGAGGTAGTGTGCAATGCTTTTGGTGCTCAGGTGGTGAGATGTGTTTACCTGTAGAATTTGTTACCTCTGTGGTGATAGTTCAGCTAAAAAAATCTAGACTTTGTTCAATTAACTCTAAAAAGACAGGCCTCTGAGTCTGTGCAGGGCTCACTGTAAGATTCACAGGGTGTTAAAAATTCCTAGTACCTAATTTTGTGTTACTTTACTTCAGCGGGGACTGTTCACTAGCTTACAGTCAAGCATGTTGTAAATGTCTGCAGGATCAGAGCATTTGATCATAGCTCTTTGGGTCACTACTCTGTGCTTAGCACAGGAGGGGTCAAGCATAAGTGCCTTGAAGTTTTAGTATGATCTAAATAATCAAGAAACTTCAACCAGCTTTTGAATGATCTTAAATATATTTATAAAACAGATAAACCACTATTTTGATATCATTTTCATAACATAAAAAATTCTAAAGGGATTTTACTTTGAACTTTACAAACATGTGCTGAAATCACGTAACAACCCAGCATAAAAGCTGCAGGTTTTGAGAATTAAAAATGAGTGAAAACAGGGATTTTTGCTGAGACTGTACTTCCAGTTTATGGGGTGCATTTTTAACTGGGGCTTCCACCTGTCATAACAAACAAGGGCCAGAACCTCCCCATCTGTGAGGGAATCTCCCCATTTGTGCAGATTCACTCAGGTCATCTTGGTGGATATGAAAGAAAAAAGGCCTGGAGCTCTCACCCACTGGGTCTTGCCTCTGCCAGAGGTCCCTTTAGGATTGTCCCTACTCCGCACTGCAGGGCAGTGGTATGTGCAGTAGCTGTTCTGGCAGGCAGCAGTGTCAGTGCTGGGCTCGGACTACAGCCTCACCGCACAGCCTCTCTACAGTGAAAGCCATGTATTAGAAGAGTCCTTGTAAACAGATAATTAACTTCATGTTTAATTATATGCCCAAAATTATCTGAGAATTAATGTTCCAAAAATTAAAAATTAAAAACTAATTCAAATTTTTTAGCTACTCTCACCGCATTCACTAGGAGAATCTTCCAAAAAATTTTCTCGAATAAATAAACCTCCATAAATAAAGGAGCCATATTTAGATTCCAGTTCAACATGCAGGAGAAATTTGGCAAATCTAATGTTTTCAAATAAATTTGGTATGTGTTATGAGAATAATGTCAGTGGAAAGGTTGCTTTTTAGTTTTTTTATCGTTAAAAATGTAAAGGAGAACGAAGAAAGTTGGCTTTGATAAACAGAAAGGCAGTGCTTTAAACAGCTAGATCAGTGATAAGGCAAAGAGCCTCTAAATAAATGAAGCATGAAATTTTTTTTTAAACTCCAAATGAAAATTGTGTATTCACAAGAACAGCTTTAAATTTTGTGAAACAGGACAGCAATATATTTTACAGTTTCGAGCAAGGAAGCAGAGAGTTTTGCCATAATAGAATATATACTGCATCCCTGCAAAGAAGACAAATAACAATACCTAAAATGCTTTCACCTTGACCAAAGAAGTTCTATAAGATAGAATTAATTTTGATTTTGCCACAATAAAAGAACATGAGAATTTGGAGTTTGATAAAACTGTTCTGTTGGCTGGGAAGCTTGCCTTTCAACTGTGTTTGATGTGATATTTGGTTCATTTTGCCAAAATATTTTATGCCAAGTATTACTATTAAATCTTTTATGTTGCAGAGATTTCTGTCAACAGACACACAAGGACTGAGTTTTAAGTGGAGTTAATCACTGAACTCGGAGAAGAGAAACACTGGGGGAGTACTTCACTTATACAAACAAACCACCATGCAATCTTCATCCATTTCTATAATTATTAGCCAGTTTTCAGAATTGTGTAGGTAAAACATAAAATCTGGCTCCCCCTCTGATCTCTATTCATGTTTAAGTCTTGTAGAACCTATTAGAAGAAACGGATAATTAAGATAGAAAAAGACATGTATTTGCTACAGCTGCTGGTGTATCAAATCTTTTGCAGTCTACTTTCAGCAATTATATCTGAGCACTTCTTTTGGAAGCCTAAAACATAACATACAACTGTCTAAGATATTCTTGCTTTCTGACTCTTTCAATTCTTTGTAAATACTATATATCATTAGAATGATAGATTAAATGTTAATCCATTTTGCCTTCAAAAAATAAACTTTAAAAGGAAAGAGGATCCCCATAGAATAAAGTAGTTCCCTGCCTTTTTTCCTTGTACCTGCCAGCATGTCCAAAACAGTCATGTTTTTAAATAATATTTTTAATTGGTGTTTGTGGTTTCATTTTACTGTTTGATTTGCATTGTAAATTTGGGCAGCTCTTAAATGCAAAGGTAAATATATATTGCAAAGGTGTGGTTTGATGTTTTTATTATTACTGTGCACTCAGGTGTATGTAATCACTGAGTGTAGATTAGCCCTGTAATGGGAGCTGCTATTTAATTGTAGACATTTGGCAAGTGATCCCTTTCCATACCAAAGAGGGGAAGTAAGGGCATACTTGTACGTGGTTAATACTGAGTAATTTTCAGCAGATATTACTGTGATATTACTGAAACTCTAGCTTATAATTCTTAAAGCAAGATCTACCCTCCATTACCAAAAGCAGTGAGGTGTGGTAGTCAGTTGTGACTGGGATGTGGGAGAGAAAATCCGTGGCACAATCCAAAATAAGAAATAGGTCCTAGCCTGACAACAGGGCAGCTCTTGCTACCTAATGAAGCTATAGTTCCTGATGAGCTTGTCCTCCTAAACCATAGAGAATAATGGATCTATGCAATTCTGGACTTCTTTCCCTGTTTTGTAGAGCTCAGGTCCAATTGGGAGGCACTATGGCATACAAGGATGACTGACATTTTCCATTGCTGACTCTTCGGTTAAAATGATTTGTCCCTGTGTTTCTTATTTTCCATTGTAATCACTAAATAAATCTGTGACCAGTGGCATTTGACTGTGAAAGTGATACCCATGCTAGGGAATATGTCTAGTAAAGGAGCAGACAATGTGACAACTGTTGCTAAAGTAGCGTCATCCCTGATGGGTTTGTAGCACTCTATCACAAACAGGGACAAAAACTTACAACATGGACCAGAAAGTCAATGTGCTCAGGCCAGGCAGTTTACCAGGGTCGGCTTGAGACTGTCCCTCATTTGGGTTTTGCATAAGGCGGTAGGCAGTGGTCCTGTCTTCCTTAACACCTGTCTGATCAAAATGACTATGGAGGATTGAAGTGTAAGGTGGAATCCCAGGTATTGTTTAGGAACTGGTGGTAGGGTACAACAAAGTATGCTGATGTTCATTGCCTTTCTTTTGGTGTGCTAATAGATCCTTGATTGCTAATGGCTCCTTGAAGGCTGGCATGCATTAGGGATGGCTTAGCAGTGCAACACAAAAATCCCAGTATGGATGCTGTAAGTATCTTTCTTCCCAGATGATGAGAGTTTTACAGGAACAGCTCTAGTCTGCCCTGGCAGCACCCAGAAATATTAGTTTTCCCCACTACTCTCTTTGGCTGCTGCCATTCCTGCCTCAACTATAAGCCAGCATCCAAGACAGGCAGACCCTGCACCAGTGAGTTCGCTATACAGCCACAGTGTAAAGTAAGGCAAAGAATAATCCCAGTAAGACGTTGGTTAAGAAATTCCTGTGCCACTTGCACAGCTCCCTGGAGAAGACAGAAGAGACATAACAGTGACTCTTCCAAAACATAGGATTCTATTTCTTATTATTTTGAGGAAAGTAGTGTGACTACCTTAAAGTTTGGGAGTGTGTATGAAAGGGTATAAATAACAGCTCTCCGAGATGTTTTAAACCTCTCAAAAGAAGTTGTATTAATCACAAAGAATTTCTGTCAAAAGGAAAAAAAAAAATCCTTCCGGCAGAGACATGTTTGTTGCAAGTACTTAAAAATAGATTCCTGAACTGAAATTTCCAAATTAAAAGTCTTACTTCAAAATAAAACTTTCTAGCACACGTTTTTCCTGAGGAAACTGATTAATTGCACTCTCTGCTAACCTGTTCCTGCTGTAAGGGCAGTGCACGGTGTGGGAAGGTAGCTCTTCCCATGCAGAGGGTGGCTCCAGGTGATGGAGCTGAAAAGCAGCAGCAGGATGAATGGAAGGACCCCAACTCATCAGCCCACACACACAGAGGAGCTGTGGCTTATGCAAGCCCTGGGGCTTTAGTTTAAAGATTATTTCTTTTGAGGGAGCTACGCATGGACTCCTGCATCCTACATTACTTTGAGCACAGAACAGCTGTTTGTGTGGCCTGTGTTAAACAGCAGAGCCCATGTATTTTAAAATAAAGGAGAAAAAAAGTCCAGTTTACTACTCAGTCACAAAAGCATCTGTTTTGGGGACCTGACAAGGGCAGAAATAAGGAAGACGATGGAGAAAATAGCTGATTATTTTTTACGCAGGAAAATTTTCCTCCAGGTATATGATGTGGTCTTCAAACACTTCCTTTAGCCCACCTGGAGAGAATACTGGGGTTTAGGGGCACAGCATGTGGCCAACTCTCCTTCAGATGTCACTACTGTGGAAGGAGATACTTGTGAATGTAAATCCCTGGATTCGAGACTTGAGAAATCCAAACAATCCAGGAGTGGCTGAGTCTTGCAGCCTTGTGAGTCCACAGAAATCAAGGCTTCAGTTTATATCATAAAATTCAGATGTCTAGCAGATATCTATGCCAGCATGGCATTGCTCTAGGTAAGGAATATTGTTTTTCTGAACAGAAGTGGAAACAGCTGCTCTGTAATGGCTCTGAGATAATAGTCTGAAACAAGAGCCAGAGAAAAGGCAATGTGTCCTTTGCCTGTAAAGTCCCTCCAAAGGCTTTAACTTTGTGCACATCAAAAGGTTTTACTCTCCAAAAATTACTCCTCAGTTAAAAAGAGGAAAGATACCCTTTGCTACTTTTACCTAGACCCCAGTATCTTCTGACATTACATAGCAGCTCTGGCAATGCTCTGCTTAATGCAAAGAACATCTGGGCTCCCTGCAGTTCTGGGAGAGAAGTGTCAAAAGCGTCATAGACATCCTTGAGCAACGAAGGATCTTCACTTTTATTACACAGAAGTGTCAAAAACAGCATTATTGAACATCAGGTTGCAATTTGGCACGCAGAGTTTAAGTCTGAATAGATGTGACAAAACCCCTTCTGGGAAATGATTACTTAACATTATTTTTTCATAGTTTCAAATTAGCATTTAAAGAAGAAGAACAAATGGGAGGCAACTAGGTAACCCTGACAATGAAAGACTAGCATTCTTTTTTTGGTGCTTACTTCATAACTTCGTTGCTGTTCACTGAGTGCCTGAGATTGATTAAACCATTGTCATCATCAGTGAAATGCACTGCATTGATCCAGCCTCACTCACAAAGCCAGCATGTGTGATGCAGCTAATTTGGCATAATTGAAAGTTCCAGCTCCAGAAGGTCACTGAGCTGGATTCAGGACAGTAGTTATCATTTTATCCTTGGAACAGGGTCAACACTCCTGATCAAATACTATGGCTTTGTGTCACACTCTTAATTACTTTTTCACGGTTTGTGTAGGATAAACCCAGGCTTTCATATTTTGATTGAATTTTTATGGTGGACAGGAGATAATTATCACCTCTTTATGCTGATTTTTTTTAAAACTCTGATTAGACCAAAACATGGGATTGAGCTCTTGTTTATTATTCTAGTACAATTCTGCTAAGAAAATTTTCAGATCAGGACAGCAAATATCTTTAGATAAGGATAGCAGTGTGATACACATCATTAATTTACAAAGAAAAATATGGCACTAGCTAAAAGTTTTAGAACAGTGTTGAAGGCTATGTTCCTCTCTGCTGTTACCACATCTCTGTTTCCTGCCTTTCCCTTTTTATCCATTTTCTGTTCTTTCCTCCTGGAGCTTGGGTGCTGCAGTCAAAATCTCAGGCTGAACCAAGTTTGAGACCAAGGAGCTAAGCAAATTCAAAGGTCACACACAGCCAGAAAACAGAGGAGCCACAAAAAGGTACACAGACAGGCATCAAGACTGGGTTGCCAGCTTCTTAGTAACGCTAAGTGTTTTAGCTGAAACTCCTCTGAACAGGGTCCAATTTCCTGATGAAAGGTTGTGCCTTCAGGAAAATCACCATCAGGCCATTTGCTTCATGCTTTAAGATGGACACCAAAATTCCACACCACTTTCAAGACGTGGTTTATGTAAGCAGTGCAGTATGAATATGCATGTGTAAAAACGGTTTCTCATAAAGAAAAACAGTCAAACATTGAAGTGTTTGGAAAAAAATGTTTCTTTATGCTTTACAGAGTCCAGTGGGCAAAGCTAGGAATTTAGGTAGGTCTTACAAGCTGTGTAATTGCTTTCTTGGCCCTTTGCTCACAGTGAAATTAGCAGCATATCTTTTATTTCTTTCCCTGTGTTTGCTGATAAGAAGTCAGCATATCCCAATAGCTCCCATTGCTCCCCATTCCAAGTGCAGGTCAAAATGCCAGCTTTCTAATGATGAATATCATGTATAATTCATCATAGAAAAAAGTAAATGATAAAATCTCTGCAATAGTTTCTTCTTGCTTTGTTGTTCAGATAAGGGGGTTTTTTGTGTTTTGGGGGTTTGTTGCTTCCTTGGATTTTTTGGTCTTTTTTGGAAGCCTGCCTTCTATCAGCTATAAAGCAAGCAAAAAAGAAAAGGCACCAAAATGCTAATGTACTGGTAATAAGGCGAAGGACAGCCGTGGTACTCTTGTGGGACACTGGCTTGACACAACCTTTTTGTAATGGATTAGTATACCTTAATTTCAGAGTTCTTCAAAAGTGATTTGTGGGGAAGGATTTTCACAAAGCAAGCAACATAAAATTGATATGAGTTTTTGGTGATACGTTTTTTACGATGATGAACAAAACAGTGAGTTAAGATAGTTGGCTTATTGAAAGAGTGTAAGACATAGAAAAAGCAAATCTTTCTAAAAAGTTTTTAAAAATCTATCATTTGGACATATGCATAGAAATAGGAGGTAGATTTATATCAAATACATAACTATCTTCAAAAATAAAGGTCTAATCTAGACCAAAGGAAAATGACAAGCCATAATGCAATAGTTCTGATTCTTTTATGTTTTGTAAGTCTTTCAAAAGTTTTATCCTAGCAGCTTTTAAAATGAAACTTGCAATTGACAAATCCCACCAGACTCCTATTTATAGTATCCTAATTTTCAAAGAAAGCAAATCAGGCAACTGTTTTAACATGAATAATATTGCTCCCAGCTTTCTGCCTGCAGCCCACACATTGTGTTTTTTGGCATGATCATGGCAATTAAAAAAATAAACAGCTTTTAAAATATTTTTTTTATACATAAGCTATTACAGTCAATGCTGACACAGCTGGCAAAGAAACTCAGTGAAAGGTAAACATTCTGCTCAAAATGTAATTTAACATATTGTTGTGTTTGGTTGTTAAAATGTAATCTTCCTGAAAGAATATTTTAAAAGTAAGTTTTTTGGGTTTTGTTTTTGGTTTTTGTTACAGAAATTATGGTATGTTGATATCGGACTTGAAAAAATAATAACCTTTTAAAGAAATGACATATATGATACTAGATATTTCAGTCAACAGCTTATTGAATTTTTAAAAATATTCTTACCAAAAATCAGGAAAGAAAATGAGGTATGATGTTTTATCCTTCAGCAGAATGTAATAGTCTGAGCTAGTAAAATCAATTTCTTTTAATAAAATTCTGTCAAAAGCAAGATGTTCAATAATAAATGTCTTCAACTAAAGAGTTTAAAAGGAAGAAAAATTCCAACAGAACTAAGATTAGTTTGTGACTTGCTTCAGCAACAACAAAAGATTGTCTAGTTTCTTGACCTAGTTAATTACTATGAGCATGTATGAAGTGAGATTGTGGAATGATATGTATTTTGCTAGAGAAAACACATGAAGATGTTTCTTTTAGGTAAGGGCCATAGGTAAATAATTACATTGCATATGTCCAGAAGTTCTCAAGGTACTTTTATCTTATTTTTTAAAATCATGACTTTATGTGATAGCTTATGATTAAGATGCTGCACTTCCAACATTTTTTTTTTTATTCTCTGTTGGAGGCAAATGCAGGGGCAGCCAAGCAGAACAGAGTGTATGCAGGATCCTTGTGCTCTCTGCAAGGCTTGGGAGAATCCTTAGCAAGAGCTGGCTGGTGTCTATCTGTTGCAAAACCCACCTCTGCCTCAAAGTATGCTGATGTTCACGGGACAGCTTTGTGGGAAGTGTGCATAAACAAACAAATGCAGAAAGCACCTAGTATAACCATTGCAGAAACCTGTGGACGTATTATATCTACATGCACTCCATATTGCATGACAGCTCAGCAGTTATGGAAGATCCAGACTGATGTTTGCTGGCCTGACATGTAAGAAGATGAGATGTGCTCTTTTGTGCTAGCTGGGCAATGGAACAGCATCCTGTCCTTAGCCATCTGAGTGTCCACTGTAAATGGTGTCCCTGTCAGCTTGCCTGTCACAATTCAACTACATTTGAAAGGAATTTTTGAAAAGATCCAACTTTTCATTTTAATGATTACCAGTACATCCTTGCTATTGGGGTCTTCCAACTCCCAGTTGTTTCTCCTTCTCTCAGACTGGATAATAAAAAGGGCAGGTGTGCTGCAAAATAGGTGTCTGCACTTTTATAATCTAGCAAATAGCCCTCTGGGTAGAGAGTTGGAATATATGGATTTGAGTTTATAAAAGCAAGTGAATAGTTATTTTTAATGTGTATAACATGAGATGAAGAGAAGCATTTAAATTTTAGAGAAACCTTCAGTAGAGAGGAAGACTATCTGGTGAACCCTATTGTTGATCTTGGAATGTGTTTCCGATGTTAGATGTGGGCTTCATATCACCCTCAGAGCAATTAATAACAGCTAAACAAGCATTAACTTCTGCTGAAGTTGGTGGAGTTCTTTATGTCTTGTTACAAAATAACTTCAAAATAACCATGCAGCAAAAGCAGTGTAACAGAAATGTTCTGAGGCTTTATTCTCCAATCTTTCTGATCTGTTACACCAGCACAATTGTGAACCAGCACAACTGTGACTAGGACAATTGTGACCTAAACTTTTCATCTCTGACTAGGACAAATATAATGCAAAAGCTTTTGAATACATAGATTTTTTTTTTTTTTCCCAGTGAAAACACCGCAATTAAAAAGAGGAAGAGAACTTTTGGGGGACAGGATCTAGCACTGGAATTTTTGTCTAACTAGACTTTTAAAAGCCTGTGCTCTCTCTGTTCATGGAGATGATCATACCTGGCATCATATCATAAAAATAAGAAACGATTAGCAGCATGATGTATTTAGTGTGAAAACTCAGTTGCCCTGATCTGGTCCTCATGTGAGAAAAGAGCAGAAGCTTCTACAGATTCAGGAGGTTTCAGTATGACCTAAACTGTTAGAATATAAGTATTTGGGAGCATCCCACATCAAGTTTTGTGTTGGTTCCCTAATCTCAATAGATATGCCCCTTGCAGCTGTCCCCAACGTGCAGGTTGGTGGACTTGAGAAAAGTCATATAGTCCTGACTGGGGACAGTGTCTTGCTGTTCTTACTGAGCTGCAGAGCAAGCTCTTTGCCAAATACAAAACCCAAAAAAGATGATTAAATAAAGTGAACTATGTTGTATCACTCAATTATGCTATAGACCCTCCAGGACCAGAATAAATGAAAGTTTCATGTGCCCATATCTACCATTGGCAGTGCATTTGGTTTTGGCTTTTGGAGCTATTGATACATGTTCGTCTCTTCTCTGATAGTGGTCTTAGCAGCAGCCCACATAGGCCTGTACACAGCAAAAGGTCATCTCTAGTTGGTATAGTCCTGATGAGCAGATCATCACCTGTACTTCTTACCTGAAACTTCCAGCTGAGCAAGTTGGAGCTCCCTGTGCGGCTGTTTGATGCGCACATGCCCATGATGGACAGCAGGTTTGTGTTTCCAGTCTAGCTCAAAGTTAATAGGCAAGGAACTATTATGCTATGAAAGAATTTAAGTCCTTTGTGACATACAGGACTATGATTATTATTATGGACCCTGTATTAGGCCCATGTAAAATGAAGTTGTTGATGTTAAACGCAAAAATATCTGAGATGATTTTATGTCCATTCAAAAACAAAAGGGGTGGAGGGGGAAGAAAAGAAGGGAAAATGCAAAGTATCGATGTTTGCTTAATAGAAAAAGACAGCGTCTGTAGGGAGAAAATTATAATTCTAAGGTTTTTAAGACTATTACAAACAATAGAGAATAAAAATAGACTGCACTGGAAAAAGCAATAAAATCTATAAACATTAATTCATAGCATGCTTTTTTTGAAGTATATGACATTTTTTTCCACAAACCCACTAATAGGGTTCTAAATATGAGTGAGAATAGCAAATTGCTTTTTCCATCTCTGGGATCTATAGCTTCACCTCTACACTTGAATAAAAACATTAACCAAGAGGCAGATACTTATTTCTTTTGTTTATGCTCAGCCTCAGGAATTTTTCCACTCAAATCAATAATTTAAATGTTTATTAGTCATTGTGTTATAAATGCAACTTTGTTAAACACAGATGTATATGTATCTTGGATAACTGAGATATTTATGTCCAGATTTTTTTATCCAAGTAACAGAATTTGGGAGGAGGGACAAAGTATAATTTCATATTTACTGGGTAGATACTGTATTCACTAAGGAGATTCAAACAATTTGGTCTCTTTTCATTTTCTTTACATAATAGAAAGCAGTAGTTGGTTCTTAAGAAGAAATAGATTCACACAGGGTTTACTTCAGGTGTTACAGCAAGCATGGGGCTTAACGTGAAAGCTTCTAAAAGATCACAGAAGAAACGTACTAAATGATTGAAGAAGTAGAACTCCTGGTGCAACCAGAATTTCAAACACTCTTCTGAATGAATACAAATCTCTGATTAATCAAAAATACTTATAATACCTACCTGAGGTTACAGATGTAGTTTTATATAGGCACATGGAGCAAGACTGTTTGGGTGTGTATTTGAAGAGAGAAAATGAGACCTTAGTGTTAGAATACATATTTTGGCTTGTAATATCTCTTCTATCATCTATCTATTTCTTTACTGTTGTCTGCTATTTCTACTGTTGTCACCGGTGCTTAGGAAAGAGAAGTGTTATTTTAGAAGTTTCATAACAAACTAGCTAAACACCATCTCTGTGTCAGATGTACAAGCTATCAGCACATGAACCAATATTCAAACTGAGTATTTGAGTGCATGTTTTGGATAGAAGAGAGATCATGTGCCCATCACGAGTACACAATACTCTGCCATAGAGGGGCAAATGTTAAATAGACCCACACTTCGGTTCCTTCTCTTCCCATAACAGTCTGGCCAGGAATGGTTTTATGGCTAAGGCATGAAGACATGGTTCTTTCTTGTTAGATTCTTGGGATTATAACACTGAATATAGCAAAAATAAGCCTCCAGCGGGAAGCTTTTCTTCATATATCTGCAGAAATATAAATCTGTGTTTATTTTTTTTTTTTCAAATTTCCCTTAACAATTCCGTGATATCAATTACTTTGCCCTGATGAAACAAAATGTAGCTTCCTCTTTTTGCTCCCTCTGAGCGTCTCTAGCTCTGGAGCTGCACATCCAGCTGGCAAGGTGCTGACAAGGGAGTGCCACTGCTACAGCAGGCTGCGCTACCCTTTGCATTCAGCAGCAGTCCCTTTGTGAGAGTCAGTCAAGCTCTCTTCCTCCCAGCCCCAGATCTAAATCCAAGAAGCAAAATAGTTTAAAATACAATGTTGCCACTTCTTACACTAGTGGTGCTAGCTTGGAGTATTTCATTCCCATGTGCATCTTTATTTTTCACTCCATAGCTTTTCTAATAAAATGCCTCAGTTTAATCAACATGTGAAATGTTGCTCTTCCCTGCATCTCTCCTCAAAGCAATGTCTGCTTTGATGCCACAAGAAGTCACTTACACCCAGGGACAGCAGGTGTTCTGTGATAGTCTGAATGAAAGGTGGAGATTTTTGTAAAAACTTTCAGATTATTTTGGAATCATTAAACTGTGAAATAGCTGTTTTGTTAGCTTACAATTTTTTCTATACATAACATTTATTCCTCTTCATCATTCCTTGTTTTTGCTTTTCGTAGCTATTTGTTGCATCTTGCTTCAGATGAAAGTGTAAACTGTGAATAAATCTCCTATCTTTCTTGTTCACTGACCTATCACAGTGAAGCCAATGGCAACATCCACATGACTGCAAATAATAGTCAGCCCCCTCAAAGAAGATATAGGTAAGCAATACTCTTCTCAGTGTGAACAGTCACCAGGCATAGTTATGGTTCATACTGCAGTCCAACATATTTCTTAGGAATTATATTTTGTGGACTGTACTTTACTATGCATTTTTTAGGATAAAGCTATTATCCTATAAGCCAAATTAATATGTCCACATTTTAAAAGGAAACTAATCATTTGGATTTAACCACTCTGTCTTGTGTTTGCAACAGTGGAGAAAATTGAGTCTAACAGGAAACCTATTATTATATATCCGGTGTAATAAACACAACAAATTTCTAAAGGCTATCCAGAACTTGCAGTAACATGCACTCTATTTCATTTTTATTTATGGAGGTGATTATACAAAATAACAAAATCCTTACAACTCTGTGAGTGGGCTTCCTCTCAGTTGTGACCAGAACTGGGCCTTTTGATCGTATTGATACTAACCTGCTCAAATTTCTGACTGATAAGAAGCTCCTTCAAGTTTTGCAAAGGACTGGAGGACTGAAAGTCTGCTGTACTGCAGTCAAAGGCACTTTGTAGTCAATGGCTCATTGTAGCAAGCAGTGACGGGTTGAATTTTTTATCCCTCAATTAGCTTCTGGTTAGATTTCTGGAACGATAAGTTTTAAATTATGTGTATTTTGTTAGAAGCTGAGCATGCCAAAATATGCCCTTCTCTTTGCTTTATTCGCTGTTGC
The DNA here is from genome assembly GCF_000687285.1 of Phaethon lepturus. NCBI lineage: Eukaryota > Metazoa > Chordata > Aves > Phaethontiformes > Phaethontidae > Phaethon > Phaethon lepturus. The sequence continues at coordinate 50,525 of NW_010515403.1, forward strand.
AATTTGGAAATAAGTAGTGCAGCTAAAAATGATGGCTATTTTGAGACTGGTAAAGTATTATGGAAGAACAAGGTCATTATTTCTGTGTGTTTTTCATTTAATTGCCAAAAGGTTTAGTCAGAATGAAGGAAAATATTCATACTGTATGGAGGCTGTGAGATGAGTGTCATTTTAAATACTTATCCCTTCTTTTTTGTTTTGGCTATAAAGAACAGACTTGGTGTCACAAAGGAAAGTGCAATGTTGGTAGACTCAGCTGTATTTTCAGAATACTGGATACACTGTATGCAGCCTGGCATACAAGCAAAAACATTGCAAAAAAAAAAAAAAAACCCAAAAAAGCAAACAGGTACTCTAACAATAATTAACAATTAATAATTCTCAGCTAAAGGAAGAAAGCATATTTGGTGAAACTACAAGATAGGAAGGACACTGAGCCCCTGGTCTGCCAGATGTAAAGAAGATGGGGTTTGGATCTACCACAGCTTTCCATACTGGGCCTAGAAAGTGCAATGCTGTTATGTGAAACAGCCAGTTTGCTGGTGCACTCCCATGCCGGAGTCTCTCTTGACACTGCTCAAAAAGGAAGACATTTATTTAAATGAGAATAAGAAGATAGGGCCCCAAAGATATGGTCGAATCCCCCTATATGTTATTCTAAGTATATCATAAATATCATGGGAACTCTTTAGGAAAAGAAAGATGTCTGTCTCCCCACTCCCACCCCCACCCCCCCACCTCAGTACAAACTCTGGGCGAGGGAGGGTTAATCCTGAACATTGATGCCCAGTTTTGAGATACTGTGGTAGGGAGTAGCTCCTTCCAGCCTAATTTTGTCTAAATTAGCCCCCAGGGACCTCTGTGCCAATAGGGCTAGACTGCCTCTCATCCGAGAAAACTCAGTTCTAAGTTTGCAGATCCTGTGGAGGAGGTACTCCTCACAGGGCACTGGACAGGATTGGGACTTTTCAGTATTACAGTAATACAAATAATATATTATGTTAGGAGGCTTTGAAAGAGAAATGTTTGACTGTAGTGAGCAAGTAATGATGTTTGATGTACCTCCAAGGTGGCAGTCAGTGGGTGAGACTTGCAAAACTTAGCTGCTTCTCTCTCAGCAAGTTTCCACTTTGTAAACTGTGCCTTTCTTTGCTGTCTATGTGGGCTCTGATGCCTTAGCTTTCCCTTTGATGTATGAATAAATCCAGTGCTTCAAAACAAAACTCAAACTAGAGCTGGAAGAGCATAGAGGGAGAGAAGAAAGAAGGGAAACGGGAAATGTAGTTTTGAATATCCACATTAATAAAGCTAGTGAAATCATCTATGTACAGAAAGGATGATTGTGTACTTGCTGTTTGTGACCATTTGGGGCAGTTGAGACTTGTGGATATACTTGAGGTTGCATGAGGTTTTTTTCTGTCTGCTAGCACCTACGTGTATGTGAGCAGTGACAACATAAAACAACAAAGATTATGAAAATTATGGCCACTGACTCACTGACCAGAAACAGTCTGATTTGCATTGATTATTTGAAGTGTGCTGTGCAGTTGTGCAGACAGTGCATGAACAGCAATAGCGAGCTGCCTGTAAGCAGCTCAGAAGCAGAACTTTGTTTACACAAAGCGTCTATCAAATCACTCAGTGCAGCAACTAATTCAGGTGAAAACAGTAACCTAGTCTGGGACAAACTGCAAGCAGACAAATGGGCCAAAGGGGGTGCTGTGGCCTGTGTATGGGTGGGAGCAACCTGGCCTCTCCTGGCACAGAGGGAGGATGCTTCTTTCTTTGTACCTGTCTATCCCATGCTCTTGATCGCTAAGGATCCTTTAAATAATTGGTTATCCCATACAGAAATGGAAAAGAGGGGATATGCCTTCCCTTGTTATTGCATGTCTGTCTGTCTGAGAGAGAGAGATGAGGCTGTTTCCTGTGTTCCAAGTCTGGCGAGACCACACGGGGCAGCATGCAGGACAGGTTGCCCTTCTGATAGTTGTGAAACAGCCCAGCTATACTGGCCCTCAGTTTGTCTAATAAAGTTGTGTACTATAAATGGATCAGTCAGGTGGGACTGGAACCACAATCCTCAGGGAACTTTTCGACAAATCTGGTTTGTGTTACAAGTTGCAGTGAAATGTTAAACGAGGTTGGTTTCATGCGGTTTCAGGTTTTGTTGAAAACCTTTCAACCAGCTCTAGTCAGTAGCTGTTGCTTTTTCACTTTCCCCACTCCAACGTGCCTCTGGTATTTCTAGTTGAATGTGCCTCAGATTAAGGGCAGTAAGGAGAAGGGGTGGAAATAAAAGCCCCTAAATGTGACTCAGCACACTGGGAATTGAGAGTGAGTGCGAAGGATGCCCTTTCCTTGTTAAATTCCTCTTTTGGTCCCCATTCTTGTTGAGTTTTACCAAAACTTCATTTTCATATGGAGAATTTTGAACTGTTGTCGTGGTTTAGCCCCAGCCGGCAACTAAGCACCACGCAGCCGCTCGCTCACTCCCCCACGGTGGGACGGGGGAGAG
>NW_010515403.1:53073-132919 GCF_000687285.1 Phaethon lepturus
AAAGTGAGGAAACTCATGGTTTGAGATAAAGACAGTTTAATAAGTAAAGCAAAAGCCGTGCACGCAAGCAAAGCAAAACAAGGAATTTGTTCACTACTCCCCACGGGCAGGCCGGTGTTCAGCCATCTCCAGGGAAGCAGGGCGTAATGGTTTCTTGGGAAGACAGACGCCATAACTCCGAACATCCCTCCACACCTTCCTTCTTCATCCCAGCTTTATATACTGAGCATGACGTTATATGGTAGGGAATATCTCTTTGGCCAGCCTGGGTCAGCTGTCCCAGCTGTGTCCCCTCCCAGCTTCCTGTGCACCCCCAGCCTGCTCGCTGCAGCCCAGCATGAGAAGCTGGACTGTCCTTGACTACTTAGCAACAACTCATCAGCACCTTATCAACATTTTCTCATCCCAAATCCAAAACATAGCCTCACGCTAGCTTCTATGAAGAAAATTAACTCTACCCTGGCTGAAACCAGGACAACTGTTTAGCCAACTGTGGTAACAGCACTACAGATTACCTCCTAACTGGCCGGAGTGAGTGGAAAAGGAGCCCTGCAGATTCTGTTTGGCAAGTGGACAGGAGACCTGGAGAAGCAGTCAGATTCCCAGCTGGCTGGTGGCGCTCACAGCCGGGAAAGCAGTCTGCATGCTGCCTGCCATGGAGCCAGGAAGCAAGGAGGAGCTCAACTTCCCAGCTGGCAAGGGGAGTGTGAGGCCTGGAGAAGTGGGCTGCTTTCTGTTTGGCTTTGCAGGTTGAGCAAGAGGCCAAGAAATGAGGTTCAGTTCCCATTAGCCTGTCTGATTCTTGATTTGCTTCCTTCAGTTAAAAGAGGCAGAGAATACTCATGATGTTTTGCCAGGCACAGGATTGAAGCTGAGTGGCATGAAAGAATAGAGACTTAAATAAGCACAGATCACTGTCTCCACTTGCTTTTGTCAGTTTGTGTAAGAACCTTGCTGCCAGCAACCTTCCTTACTAAATGGAAGAAAAAACAGGGGTCACTGGGAGGTGATTGTGCAGTTCTACATTTGGTACTTCACGATGTTCTAAATTATTACCGAACCATTTATATCAGTAGAAACCCATTGTTCGACTAGGCAGTGTATTGATGGTTTAAATATTTAGGAAAAGATTAGTATTTAGTGATTCCTTCTCAGGTATATTGGAAAATATACTTAATAGTTTTCCTGTTGAAGATTATTTAAATACATCACAGGTATTTTATGTGCAGATGATTCAAGCTTCATCTCCCCTGAAAGCATATTTGTAATATATATATATATTTTAATACACAATAGCTATAGGAAGGACAACAATAAATCTTCTGTTAATATGTGGCTAGTAGGTCCATGGTAAAACCTGATTTTTATTTTTTTTTCCCCTCATTGCCCATAGTTATTCCTTTGGAATTTGTGCTGTGTTTTTAAAAATCATTCCTGATTTCTGTGCCGGTTTTCACTGGAGTTTGTAATAACACACTGTAATTTGGGCAGCTCTCTGAAGTCCCATGTGTAAAGTTATCTGTGTAGCACTTGCATGAGTGGAATCCAAGATAGCCCCATTTTCACTGAGTACAAGATATTAACATTTCGAAATGACTTCAGATCCATGATTCAGTAAAAGCCAATGGAACCTGAACTTCAGGGCTTTCTGCTGCAGGCATTAGCACATCTGTTACCTCACTTGTAACACAGTCTTAATAGCCAAGACTGTGGCAGCACATACTTCAGCTGAGAAGCACCCAAAGCCTTTCGAAGGCATGAGCAGCCTGGGCTGAGGTTTGTGCTGATGCAGCTTCCCTCTTGGTATCTGAGTCGGCCAGTGAATCTCATCCAGTACATTCACAGGTGCAGCTTTCAGCACACATCTGGTCCCAGTGTAGAGACAGCATGAGTTGCTTTTAAGTTTTACTATAGATTTTTATCTGTTATCACCAATAATATCCATACATGTACATAGCCAGGGCTCTTTTTATATTTGAATGCCCTTTATAGTAGACATACTTTTAAACTGGTCTCCCAGTCTCATCACACCACAGCCAAATCAAGGGCCATGAATGAACTCACAAATGCAGTAAATTAGTGGGGCACTCCTAATCTATCAGCACATCTTGGGAACCATGTGTATCTAAGGACATGCCTCCGGTGTGCGACACGGGCTTCGGTAAAGATGATCCAAGTCAGCTTAGGTACTACGAGCAGTATGACCAGCTTTCTCAGGTCATCCCCCCAGAGTCATTAATTGCACTGTATCATGTTATCACTGGTCCATGGGTCCTGAGTGGGCTACTGGGTTCTCATCTTGGGGGATGAGTCACTGGTGAGGATCTGTGAGTTTATTCATCATACCCCAGTGTCTTGAAGCAGTTTATCAAGGAAAGCTGCTCAACCAGCTAGCATCTTCTGAGCCTTGAAGAAGTATTGCAGAGTACCTCAAAATATAACACTGTATGTGGCTAAGCAGAAACAAAAGAAAGGTAATATACTCATGACTAAGTTATGGGTAGAAGGCCCAGTGATGAGGATAAGCCACAGTCCAAAAAAGACACTCTCAAGCCTTCACTGAACCTCATCAGTATATTTTTATTGAAACACACAACATCCATGAGGTGCATGAGCAACCTGCCCTTTGAAAGCACTTGTGGTCACCTTTTTTCAAGAAGCCAGCAGCAATGGCATTTAAGGAGAGGGGAATACGTTACCCTATTGTCGTGGTTTAGCCCCAGCCAGCAACTAAGCCCCACGCAGCCGTTCACTCACTCCCCCATGGTGGGACGGGGGAGAGAATCAGAAGAGTAAAAGTGAGGAAACTCATGGTTTGAGATAAACAGTTTAATAAGTAAAGCAAAAGTCATGCACGCAAGCAAAGCAAAACAAGGAATTAATTCACCACTCCCCACGGGCAGGCCGGTGTTCAGCCATCTTCAGGGAAGCGGGGCTCGATCACATGTAATGGTTTCTTGGGAAGACAGACGCCATAACCCCGAATGTCCCTCCACCCCTTCCTCCTTCTTTGTCCCAGCTTTATATACTGAGCATGACGTTATATGGTATGGAATACCTCTTTGGCCAGCCTGGGTCAGCTGTCCCAGCTGTGTCCCCTCCCAGCTTCCCGTGCACCCCCAGCCTGCTCGCTGGCAGGCCAGCACAAGAAACTGGACTGTCCTTGATTCCTTAGCAACAACTCAAAACATCAGCCTGTTACCAACATTTTCGCATCCCAGATCCGAAACATAGCCTCACACTAGCTTCTATGAAGAAAACTAACTGTACCCTGGCTGAAACCAGGACACCTATGTTCACTCCATTGGGGAACTGGTGTCCTTGCAAAACAAACACAGCACAAGAGATTTGAGGGCAATTTATTGACCAGGGTCCCACTTTGCACCCCAGGCTGGATTCCCCCATCTACTTGGAGAAAATGTGTAAGTGTAACTCAGCACATTCTCAGTGCACAGCTCACCCACATAAGGAAGCATGTATTTGGCCTGCTGTTACTGTCACAAAATTCCACTTTCTCCATAATCAGTTTTATCATTGTATTTATAAGTTGGTTCATTTTACTTTTTTTTAATAACAGTTGATTGCCACATTATGTAGGCAATAACCTATAAACTGGAATTATTTTACACTCGTAAAGGCTTAAAATAGTAAGTCTAATTTGTTTATTAAAAAAGTGATAAAAAGACAATGCCCCATGCTGAGACTTTGTACACCACCTTTCATTCTGTAGTACGTCTTCATAGCTGTTATAAACCACTCGTAAATGGGTTTTGTAGCAAAAGTGCTGACGCAACTTTAACTATAGAATCATGAATAGCAGCAATGCAATAAAAGATCAAACTGTAATGCTAGAATATAAAGAAAGAATCATGATATGCAAAAAAGAGCAAGAGGTTTTCAGAGGTAATGAATCCTAATACAAAGATCCTAGATATGGACAAAACAAATAATCTGACAAAGTCTTAAACCAGCCCTTGGAACATTTATCATTTGGATTTTAGACTGCCTGCCCAGGAGGCACTGGGATGTTGGTATACATTGATGAGGTCCAGAGAACTGCTGAAGCTGAGCTCTCTCTGGTGGGTTTCTGTTGTCCACTTCTGGTATGAACAGCTGACTGTTCATAGACAGTAGTCGGTTTGCACTGCACTAAGCGATCGGTAAACTAGGGACCTGAGAGAAACATACTTCTGTAAGAGGTCTTTAGTGAGACAAATCCAGTGTAAGACATTCCTGCAGCAATGCAAGCTAGTTGCTATCCATCCATGTTCTTGACAGCAGCTAAAACAGCATCCAAGTCAATAGCAGCTGGCTGTGTTATAAGAGAATCCTTCTGAGGTACTATATACCAAACAAAATTTTACTATTGCTTTGCATTTGTCAGATTAAAGGTCTGTTTGAATTAGTGGAGATCATGAGGAAAATTATGAGTTTAGTCAAAGAAATATATACAGCAATTGCATATTGTAATTGAAATGGCTGGGGGGCCCTTTTGGAAGTGGTCTATGTCAAGTCACTTTGTTGTTGTTCAACTTGGATGTACCCATAATGTAGTGTACCTCATGCAGCTGAGAATCAATTTGTTCTTGATTCTAAGCTACCTCTCAAATTAAGCCCTATAAAACATTTCAAATAGAACAAAGTAAGCTGGCTGAAATAATATTTCATCTTCTGAAATAAGGATTTGTCAAAGCTAGTTGCATTACACATGGCCAGGGAGGACACTGCTCATTTGAAAGGCTATTGAGAATCTGAGAGCTCGTAAGTTCAAGTCCATCTGCTGCAGACTTCATGCACTACTAGTTATTACAGTAGCTTGACAATAATTTCAGCATCATTTTTTATTCCAGTCACAAAGGGCTGTCAAAAACCAAATAGTAAGAATTACTATAAACAGCAATGATTCAGTCTCAACGGCAATGGCTCTCTATATTCTAGCAATGTAATCTACTGCTCTACCCTTAAATTGGATATAGCATATGAAGTCCGTCAGCCATGCAGAAAGTGAAAATGTATATTGTCAAGGCCTTTGCTGTCTCCGAAACTGCTGATGAAGAGTCACAAAAGGAGTTTTAAATGCCCTAGAAGAAATTCCAAGTAACATTAAAGCCACAAATAGCAAATTTGACAACTCCCTCTGGACTAAGAAACTGCCTTCAAAAGTTTTGTATTAGCTTCATGCATTATTGTTATAATTTATTAATGTACAATTTTTATTTTTTCAGACTGCATGGCTGGGGAATGGTAACTGTAACTTCTTTTTCATGATAAACAGCCGGTGAAAGATCTGCCAATATTCCCTCCTCTTATAATTCAAAAATGCATGCGTTGCTTTTCATATTTCTGTTTCCCCAAAAGCATAGTAAGATACTATATTTATTATTTAATTGATGAAACCTGTTTTCTGTGGATATTACTACATTGTTTAGTTTGCTAATGTGCATTTTTTCACCTAATCTATTAAAAATCAGATACCATGGTTGTATTAGGGCATATACTGGGTGAAAGCCATCTTTAACGCTTTGGCTTTTTCAGTATTCAGTAATTCTCTGGCAATTCCTATTCATCTTTGATTACAATCTCAGGAGCTTGGAAGAAAGAGACAAAATTGATAGGCAGTGAAAATATAGAATTTTGAAAAGGTCACCTGCTAGCAGGATTAAAACTGTGGTTCAACCTCCTCATTATAAAGAATGTACCAAACATGAAGTGGCATAACTTGAATCTGTTCTTCCAGCAGCGATTGGACCATATGCCTAGCAAATGTCATATAGCATTCTTACAGCAGTCTGTGTGCAGAGAAACTTTTGCCCTGGCTGGGTATTGAGCACACCAACAGCTGATGCATGTGCTGTTCTAAGGAAGGATGTTTTAGGTTGTCCAGCCCCTGTAGCTGCTGAAATTTGCAATGCAGGTCTGTTCCCACCCCCTACAAGTCCAGTGTCTGTCTTGCTGTTTTGCATCTGAATTTCTTCATGACCCATAAGACACTACTTCCAGTGCCCATATGTGTATAGTATGTGCTTGATCTTTTATTCATCTCCATGTAGCATGACAACCAAAAGAACCATGGCATTGTTTCTATGAAATGTGTTTGAATTATTGGATCCTCGATTTAATCATACAGTAAAACTCAACATGAGGTATTTGCTACATTCCTTCAAAAGGAAAGCATTGTTCAGTTAGAGGCCTGACTAAAATACTTTAAAAGTTAATTAAATGTAATGATCTTCTTAATATTTATTATAGGTAAATTCTTCATTTGATCTTAAGCAACTATCAGGGTAGACTCAGGTGAAGAGGAAGAGAGAAATCATTAGGGAAAATCTACAATTTTCTATTAAATTCCACCCGAAATATTGTAAAGTGCATGTGTCAGATTATTCCCATTAAACTCAATGACAGAATTCTTGATTTTATTTTATCTTTTGTGTACCAGTTATTATGAACAATCTGCTTTTTGGTAATAGTTATTTTAAATGTTTATCTCTGTTCTTGAAATAGTGTGCTGTAACTGGCAACAGTTGATCCATGGTACAGTGTGATTTAGCTACTGATACAGAAATGTAACACTTTTCTGCTTCCCTGCGTCACTGCACATAAGACTTTCTGCTTCATCTTGTGTTCCCCTCAAGGATGTATCCTTGTCGTATTCTTGCAACCCCTTACTAGTGTAAGGAAGTTCAAGAGATAGCCCTGAGGATTCTGCATTACAGACACTGTTGTTTGTATACAAGCTCACATTGCCCTTATATATTGAGCAAAATTTTTCCGTATCAGCAAAGTGCTAGAGAATAAGGCTTCAAAAGCTAATTGAAGGAGAAATGGAGTCACTGCGTCAGGAAATATGAAATGAGAATGTGTGTGAAATATGAAGATGGTGGCACATATTTTTCATTATTTATGTGCTTGTTTTAAATAGCTTTCATTTCATGATATCATTACAAAAAATGAAAGGTGGAACAACCCCCACTTTGGGGGTTTGACACTAAGTCATTGTTCTGTAAAAACAGTTAACTAATACTTCTATCCCCAGGCTGTTCCAGCACATACCATTACAAAGATACTGGAGAACAAAGATAGAAGTCATTTTGGCTTCTGTTCTGCCATAAATGAAACAATTCAAAATGTTTGTCCAGTACCTTAGGTCAGCACAGTAATAGCAACCAGGGACAATAAACTAGTGGTACAAGCAAATGTTTGCTCTGTAGACATTTAGGCAATGGTACTAGTAAGTTACGATAAGATAAAGTAATATTGTATTTTGTTTTCATGGCATTGGCCTCAGGAATTGCTGCACAGCCTGCAACTAAGTCCTCTACCTGCTCACTCACCGTAGTGCATCAGGTCTGCTCATTTGCCATACACAGCCAAGATGTGCTGGTATTTCTGGCCAGAGTTCATGTTCTACTTACACTGACCCAAATTTGAGGTAATTCCATCAATTTCACTGGCCCAACAGTGATTTAAATGGAATAAATCTTTCAGAAGTTTATCTTCAGATCAGGGACTTGGCAATGTTGTAAAAAAATCCTTAAGATGTATATGAATGTTGCATCTGTTAACACTGTGTCTGGGACCCAGCAAGTTTTGGTTTTACTGAGAGATTAAAGTGAATAAATGGGAGAGGAAAGGTACCATTTAAATTTTATTACGACTGCTTAGAAACTGTGTCTTGGGTGGGGACTACCCCAATCTGAACATAGCATGGAGATCATAAAAGGTTTTAATTTCGTCGCTGTAAAGCATCCTAGTCAGAAATGGGATTCTCCTGATACTCCAGCTATGTAAGAAATTAGTAGTTTTGTTTTCTTGAGGGTAAATCTGAGAGAAGCCAGTAGAGATGCACAACTGAATTAGGACAGTTTGGCATTTCGTTTACCAGATGTTCTGGCTGTTTATTGTCTTGGACCTCATCACTTCCTTTCTTTCTAGCATATGTTACCACTTTAGAGGGGCAGGAAGCACAATCTGCTTTGATATGAGTTCCATTCTGTCTTTATTTTAGAAATTGCTACAGCACCAATGGATACAAAAGAAATGAAGGCCATAATCTGTTCACAGTTGCAAGTTAGGTAAAATGACTGAAAACAATCATATAAAAGAAGGTGTCTTTGGCCCTATAATAAAGTATTAAAAAAAAATTAAAGAATGTGATAGGAAGATTCAGATATTTAGATGACTATACAGAATTTTTATCTGTAGGAGTAAAAAAAAGTCACATCAGATCTATTTTAGTGAAAATAGGATGAGAATCTGAGCTCAACTGACATGAGTTCTGTGATCTGTAAACTAAATTATTCCTTTACTGTCAAAGGAGCATCTGACCCTGCCTCATTTCACTTCCTACCACCCTCCACCCAATTCCCAAGTCAGACAATGCATAGCTCACACCTCCACATAACTGGAGATACAGAACATGTCAGGAATACCTTAGTGCATTTCTGAAACTCTTTTGTAAGTATCTGTCACTCTTTAATACATGTATCCTTTTCTTATGATCGCACAACAAACACTGAATTGCACTGATTGGTATTGTGACAGTGCTTTTATTTAAATGTTTTAAAAAATAGTGCTTTAAAGTTCTCCTTTGGTTCACTCCATGTTCTTCTTTACCCTCTCACTGAAAATCATTTTTGCTGCTTACTTTTGATTAATTTTCTTCTCATCCACAGTGCTCAACCTCCATACTGTCATTCTCATATCTTCATCCAGTTCACTTTGACGGTTACTGCTCTTCCATATAGACTGCCTGTGCTATGCCCCAGAGTAGTCAGAGCTATGTTTCGGCAGTGTGAGTGCGCGCATTTACAGTGTGCTCCTTGGGAAGGCCAGGATGAACTGTATTATCTGTCACAGGCAGAACTGGGCACCTTTTGATCCAGGGTTAGCCGGGTGTCCAGCCTCACAGGGCATGTGAAAGCAGAGGAAAGATTTACATCAAACGTGTAGGCACTCTCAAAATAATGATAGTTCTAGGGGACATGAGTTTTCTCAGACAATTCCTTCTTCCATTCAGCTTGTCAGTCCTGCCTGATTGAAGTCTAGCCACTCATATGGTATGAAGATGTCTGGCTGGGCATAGTTGCACACAGCTGGAAATTGGTTCATCTTTTCTCACATACTCTCCAGAAGTTTCATGCTGATAGTGAATAACCTGGGAAGAATCCTGGACCAGGTGAGGGCTTTCAAGGTCAAGAAACAGATGCTCGGGAGGAACTCTCATTAAATACAAATGGAGCAAAACTTTTCAATGAATTAAATTAAAGGCCTACATAAACATCAGGGACTAATTCATGGTGCAGGAAGATACAATAACTGCCACTTTGCACATGGAACGCAGAGTACAACCATACAGCTCACAGCATTATAGCCAAGATCCTGTGCAATGAATCCAGCGTTCAGTAAGAAGCCTTGGAACAGTCCTTGCTCTTAACTTTCCACATTAAGAATTTTATGTGCGTGGCGTGGGCAGCTGAACCTATACACGTCTTTGGGCCTTTTTTTAAACTTTGTATCAATGCTACAGACAAGACAGAGACTGACCATACCACTGGGAGGAGGTTTGGAGGGTGACTCACTGTTTTATTTCTAATTTGGTAATGTATCATTTTCCTCCACCTGCACTAGGGTGGCACTGCAAGCAGCTGAAATGATTGCCTGAATGAACAGGCTGATGTCAGATTTCCAGAGCTAATTCATGGAAATCTGCAGTGTGGTCTTGGTTCTGGAGCACAAATCATGCAAGAGAAAATATGATCTCTCTCTTAACTGAATGTTTTTTCTAAGAACCATGATCCAGAAAAGAATATCACCTAGTTACCCAGCCATACGTCTTTGGTTACATCTCATGGTCTCCCGACGATGCAGGCAAAAAGCTGTGAGCCAATAAGCATGGTTTCAAAAGCTGTATGATTTTAGAGCACTTTATTCCTTTCCCTATGGTTTTATTTTAGGTGAGTGCACACGAGCAGTTACAATTCTTTCTGCAGATAATTGGCATTAATTGTATTCTTAGTTGCAATTGTGAAACAGCACTTTGCTTGTACAATGGCTGTAGGTACAGTAGTGTCAAGAATCCTCTAATCTGGATATAAAACTATTCTTTCAAGCTAAGCTTTCATGATCGCTATGCTTATACATCATTTTCCCATTTTCTACCCTGTAAAAGAAAAGGAAGCATCCACTGGACTTTGGTGTTAATCATTCACAGAACAAAAACTATTTGTTCATCTTAAATGAATGTAGTTCTCATATTGGTTTACAGTGTACATTACTCTGACTGTAACTGCTTTACTACACTTCCAATGCCTATTTCAGTAGGTATGAATCACCGAAAGTAGTGACAGCTTGTTAGAATTGAGCCTATAAACAACGCTTTGGTTTTAACCAGGCCTTTGGAGGAGAAGATACAAATAGAAAATGAAAACCCTTTATACTTCTTTCTCAACTTACCCTGACTAATGCCCAAACTAATATAACTTCTTATTATTTCCAGTTGTTTTACACAAAGGCTGTAATATTTAAGGCCAGAATACGTGCAGCATATGTTAACCTATTTATAGATTTACAATTACCTCATCAGACAGAATCAGGCAGATGGTAAACATTACTACCAAGCATAAGTACATTTAGAATCAGACATTTAAATAAATTCAGATCTGTCTCAAGCTTATTTAAAGGGGTTTATCTCTTAAGCCGTTTGAGGTGTCTGGTTCTGCTGTGTATGTTTGTATCACATTCAGATATCAGGCTGTATGACCAACAGCCTATAGATAGCTGTAGAAATCAGATTACATTAATTCTTGTTTTTTGAACCTGACACAGGCAATTGGACTACTAAGCCAAATTAATTTGAGAATAAAGAGAATAAAACTTTTAGATTGAAAATTACAATGGCTGACTTCTTTTATGATGTTGAAAGAATACACATGCTTCAGGGAACATCAATTGGTCTTTCTCTAAAGCTGAAAGACTTCATATAGAGATTAAAAAACTGACAAAGATATAAGCCAGAAGGCCAAATTATTATCTTTCAACTTCAAAACCCCAGGCTGTAGTGGCTTTTCACATGAATCTTACAGAAGAACAAAAATAAGAGTTCAAACTAGATCTGAGGATTGCACAAGCACTTTATTTGAATGTGATTAAAGTTCTCCTGGACTGCTTAAAAACATCATTGGGTTCTTCAAAATTGTTATCTTTAGGCAATTAAAAAATATATGTACAGCTAAATGGTGTTGACAAATGAAACCAAGCAGTCAGAAAAGCAGACTTTGGCATTTGAATTGAGCTACCTGGGTTTTAGGGTTCTGTTTTTTAACTGTCAGGACTCATTTTTTGTGTGTCTCTAAAACTCCTCACCTGATGCACTGTGATACAAACAGTTAACCTGTTTTTTCTTTGGATGGCAGGGAAAGAATGCAATGATCCAAATTCTACCCTTTGTTACTGCAGTGCTAATCCAGAGCAGCGCAATGGAAGTCAAAGCAATTCCTTCAGAACAGCTGCATTGTAGCTGAAACCAGAATTTGGCCTGAGGTCTCTTCAAGATACAGTCTGGCCCAGGGGCCCAAGAATACAAACCAGAGGAAATATGAGATGACGTATCTAGAAAGCCACTCTCTTAAGGTAGATAGCATCCCCCCGAGTGCTGGCTGCAGGAAGGACATGCGTGACTTCCACGTCAGTGACTTCTGCACAGTCTTCATTTGTGCAGCAGCTCATACAACGATGTGAGCAAGGTCCCCGGGCCAGTGGGAACTTGCTGATGCCCTGGGGTACCGTGTCGCAGAGCACCAGAGTCCTGGCACTCAGCAGAGTCAAGCTCATGGCTGCTTGTTGAAGGCGTCTATACCAGTCCCAATCCTGGCCAGACCCAACAAGCAACTGATTCCTGCTAGCATTTTTCTAAAACATCAATTGAGTTAATCTACAAACTGCCTTGAACTGCTACCCCTGGGCACTGAGTAACAGGGGAGTGCCATGTGAGCCAGCAGTCCAGCCCACAGAGCTGCTCTATACTACCAATACTGAGAGCATAGAAAAAGTTTTGCACAACCTCAGCCTCTGTGAAACAGTTCATGCAGTTACATCTGCCATGTCTGTCTGTGCTACCACAGACAGTCCTCTTCATCTGCCTCAGATAACATATTTCATGCTGGTAGCTGATCTATAAAATGAATATCCAGTAGGACATGCCCATGGGCTGGAGGTGTACCCAAATGAACATCCAAATCTCCCGGCCTTTCGAGATACCCTCTGGGTTTTTTCCGTGCCGGACTTCACTGTTAAGTTCAGGATACACTCCACTCTCTACTTGAGTGGTAATGCTTGTACATGTCTTACTTTTCTTCAAGTATTTTCTGGGATTCTAGCTACTCTTTGACAGGTCTCATTGGTATGTCAGAATTATTAGGCACAGAATAATTCTGCACACCCAGAAGAAAAGTAACAGTAATGTATTTGCAACCATTTCTAAAATTGTTACGGTAATTTGCCATGTTAATTGCCACGTAACTGCTAGGGTGTTGGATTTTTTTTTTTTCAATTTGCCATGTAACTGTATTCCAGAACCTAAGCTTTTTCTGTAAGTCTAAACCTTTAGCTCTTACAGTTGAAAAGTAAATCTTTGAAACACTACGTCTATCTAAATGTGTAAGAAGATAGTGAGCACTGTTGTGATTGTTGGTTTAACAAGGATGATGAGGAAGAGAAGCATGAGTGGGACCACTGCTCTGTAATGCAACAGGGTCTGCATCTCTGCACCTTACTGTGGATACCTGAAGAACTTTATCATTTACAATCATATAGAATCATAGAACAGCCCAGGCTGGAAGGGACCTTGACAGATCATCTGGTCCAACCTTCTGTGGGAAAGGGAGCCTAGATAAGATTTTCTAGCACCCTGCCCAATCACATCTTGAAAACATTCTACCACATCCTGCGGAGGTTGCTCCCATGAATGATTGCTCTTACTGTAAAAAATTTATTTCTTACATCCAGATTAAATATCTTTGTGTTATATATTGATACAGACTGTGCAGGGGACAAACCCACCCTAGATACCCTGTGGACATTCCACACCAGATACATGTTACCATCACTCTTTCTGCACAGTTTGAGATAACAGACAAGATATATTTATTTGGTCCATGGGCGTGTTAAATCCTAGACAGAGTTGAGTCTGAATACAAATAATCTTCATACTGCAGCAAGTGATAAATATAAATTGTTTGTCCAGCACTGTCCTCTCTATCAAACTCTATTGTTAAAAATACAACGTAGAGTTAGTGTGTAACACACGTGTTTAGATGTTATGCTCGGTTTCGTTAAAGGACTTGTAGGTCTGTCTTTGGATATATAGAATTGTCAGGGGGCTTTAAAGCATTTTATTCCATACAGCATTAACATGCTAAACCTAATATGAAGAGTGAACATAACTCTCTTATTGCAGGTGTCTTAATCCTCATTTCTTGTTGTTTGAAATTCACTCTGGTCTTGTATCGCTGTACTTTGAAACTTCCTCTGCTTCTTCCATTGCCTTTTTAATAACTGAAACCATATCAGGAGGGGCAAAAAAAAAAGCAAATTAATGAAACTTCTACAGATAAAAGAAGTAATAATAAACTTACCTTCAAAAAGCTGCCTGATAGTACAGATAAATTATGGAAAAATAGAAAGCATAGTGTAGTCTAGCTAATTATAAATGGATTAATACTGCATGTAGTCAAACCCTAAATATTTGGTTTTGTGATCACAGTAAAATGCAATTACTTCTACTGCAGTTACTATAGAATCAATATGATTGCTGTGCTAATATGTAGAAAGCTTTGAGAGATGTAGTTTAGAGTCATGTTTTGTAGTGGTTAAGTTATTTCTCATAAGAATGCTGCTTTTTCTTTGCTGGTAAGGAAGATCTTGATAAATAACTAAACCATCATTTCTTTCTTCATTAATTTAGAAAAAGCTGGTCAGTTATGTGCAGTCTTGCTTTAGTAAGTTGTCAAAATAATTGGTAAGTTAATCATTTAGGTCCTTGATGTGTTTAGCTTGTTTCTTATTAATTGCTTTAATTTTTTTTTTATGTAGTTAAGAGTGGTCTACTTTGATCTGAGATTGCTCTATTTCCTTCAGTATCTTTAACTTCTAATAAGTGTAATTTTAGCAATAAAAGTGGTTACTAGCCAAAGTGTTGCATCAAAGTCTTTATAAGGAATAAAGGAATTCACTGTTTGTGAAGAGAGCTAATCTTAGTTTTTTTTATGAATCTGGAAGAGAAAGGCGGGAAGTTACTGTAGTTGTGAGTAAACTGGCAAGGGCCATTTTATCTGAGCTTTTGAATAAGAACTGTGAAGAGTACAGAAAGGAAGCTTTCTGTTTAGAGACTCAGAAGTTTTCTGAGGAATGCAGAAAAACTATTTATGGAGAAGTTGAAGGAAACATTCATATTTTATCAAGTAATTATAAATACTTAGAGTAGTGCAGTGTCTGGACTGTATTCAATACAACATAGTTTTGAAGTGTCCAAAACCAATAACTGTTTTCAAAGGAGTTCAGCTCACTTCTAGGTCCTTAAGTGAGTGGAAAGTTTGGAAATCTGGCCAGTGGTGTCACACTGAGAACTTCAAGTGGCTAAATGCTTTGAAAAGTCTGTCCTTAATCTTGTGCCAAGTGGGAGGTGAGCTCTTTTGATAATTTGGCCCAGGGTTTTGTAGTTAAAAGTTTGATTGCAAGTCTATTTGGAAAAGTGGCCTTTAATGAATTTCCTAAACTTATTTCCTAAGTTTTTCTATTACCAAATGCAGTGATGGGAACAGGAAATCTTCTCAAATGCTAAGGTTTAAAACTAGAGATGTTGAACAAAAGTCGTGTTTCTTCTCAGTTTTTCTTACAAAATACACACTGGAAATGAACTGTTCCAGTGGGGGCAGCAGTAAGATGCTGTGGAATAATTTTCAAACAGTGTACATTACTTTCTGAACTTCAAGAAAAAATACTTCTTTTCCACAATTATACTGGCTTCATGCAGAGCATAAAGCATAAATCATGAGAAAAGTTTGCGTATTTCATGTGTCGGCTGCAGACATGTGCAAGAACAGTTTACAGAAATTCTGGGACATGAAGCCAGAAAATGTACCTTTTGCCTCCAGCAAAAGTGTTTGATTCTAAATGAAAATTGGTGAGAAGAGATGAAGGAACAAAAGAACTATGAGCAATCTCTTCACACTCTGTCTGCCACAGAATCTAGGGGAAGTCCCTGGAGATACAGAAAGATACTGCATATCTTTGCACTATGCGCAGTCTTTTGGTTGCTGCTGCTGAAATTCTTGGTGTTATCTTTTTGCCAAAAAAGGTCTTGTACAATAGAAGTGTCTTACTGCTCCCCTACTCACCAAAAGTAAGATTGCTTGACATTGGAAGAAGAAAGCTGGTGCTGTGCCATATAGTCGCCTCATGTATGAATTACATTGTATGTATATGATACAACGTAGATGACACAACACTATCTGTGTGCTGAAAAATGTAACATCATACACATCAATTTTTAGCAAAAAAAAGCCTGCTGCCATTTCATTTTCAGATGTAATAACTCATTGTGCAGGTGCAAACCAAATGTTTTTCATGATAAGCAAACCTGCCCTAGTCTTCAAGGCTGAGTGGTAACTTTAAGATTAACAGCAAGGCTATCTCCTGAATATATTTCTTTTTATCTTGATATTTCACTGGTGATATTGGAGTCATCAAAAAAGGGAAATATTCAGCCTGCCGCAAAGAAAAATATGTGACAGGAACATGTCTTGCAACAAAGAGATTTCACAGCTGAGAAAAGTTGAGTGCAGTTCCCAGAGGCATGGCTTCTTTTCAGAGGCTTGTAGAGTGCAAGACTACTGCTTCATGTCCCAGTAAGCTGTACTGGGATGCAGCAATAAATTCAGCCCTAGGATGGGTTATTTTGTTAATTGGGATTGGCAGGCAAAATGGAGCTATGATCACAGTCACATTAAAATGATGCATACTGACTGGGCTGAAAAAACACACATGTTACAACCACCCCCTTGTGACATTCCTCATTTTTAAGGATATCTGAGGGGACACCAGTAAATGTATTCCTATGTTTCCATCATGATTACTAAATAAGCTAATTAGAAATATTGAATGTAGGCTATTTGATTGCTAGAGATTTAGCAGCACCTGCAAATAATTGTATGAGTGGAGGCATGTGTTAGCCTGCCATATGTATACAGTAGACAGTAACCAGAAACTTTGCATGCAATATACAATTACTGAATTTTAACTGGATAAGGAATTAATGGCTCTATTTAAAATGGTCATCAAGGAAAACATAGACTGGTTTGGTAGCCCTTTTTTCATGTACTTTGTTCCATGAGGAAACCTGAAATGTCATGATGGTTAGAACAGGCTTCCACATGAGAGTTCTTCCAGTGCATTTTTATTTAAAACTCAAGTTACTGAGTGACACCACAAGCCGATGCATCTGTAGAATTTCTGAAGGGGTGGAAATTGCAATGCCAAGGGCACGACTGCGTGGTGGTTCGGGGCGGGGGGGGCGGAAATCTCTGAAGCTAGCCTCGCCTGTGGAAACACTGTCACATGAGGCCCACTCTGAGGCTCAAAGCAAAGTACAGTTTGACATTTGAAAAATGCACGTTTTACTAAAGAGAAACCCAAACTATACTAATACATCTTGGTTGAAAAAATATGATTTGCAGAGATAAATACAATAAAATCACAGATAATTTATTTGGAATGTAAGGTAAAAACAGATAATGTATCCCAATATTTAAGTAAGTATCATCAAACTAGTTAGCTGTGGATCCACTCAGTATAGCTATGTTACAGGATTTCTCTACAGGAAAAAGTACTTTTATAAATAGATCGGTGCCATTTCAGTGTTATTGCTTGACAAGTGCAGAAATTTGCAGAGCAAGTGGTAACTGCTTAAGCGATGGCAAGTTCTGCCTCCCTGGGAATGGGCATTACAGCAGGCCCCTTGCTGCATGACCACACAGTGACCCAACCTACTGTGCAATACTTGTTCTTACTCCACTCTTTAGGGGAAAGGGCCAGCGCCTTTGGTAACTTTTGGTTATCCATAAAATTAGTATTAGATGGCCACGGCAGCACCCAGAGCTTTGTGAATGATCCACCACTGCACATCTGGCTGTTCATCTCTTGTGATGAGTTGGCCACAAGATTGATCCCAATGTCAGCTGGTACTTGTAGGTAGCCACAGCCCCTTAGACCTGTGTACGCGCTCACAGCCAAGGTACAAGTGTCATTCTGGGGATAAAGACATCCAAAGACGGGTCAGGGTAACAAGGCTGGTGGCTAAGGGTATAGCATGTACATAGTCTCAGAGGCCATCTGACAGCAAAGCTGTGTGGGATCTGGGATCCTTCAGCGGGCTCTCTGTCAAGCCCAGGGACCTACAGTTCTTCCCACTCCAACATGGTCACAAGCCGGGAAGGACCTCGGCTTCTGTAACACAACATGAATGTGCTAATGTTCTTTTTAGGATTGCAATTGCACCACAGAATAAATTGGACAGCATTGTAGATTAATCTCATGCCTAATTTCAAGCACATGAGTAATCCCAGTGAAGATTTCAGTGCTTTGCAGAACTGGGGTCTTAAAGAGGTTTGTTTTTCTGGGAAAGTTTCTGCTGTTTCATCTGTAAAGTTAGCTAGATTCACTGATGTGATCAACAATGTGAGAACAATGTGAGCAACTATAACTTATTCCAAGTAAGGACAGCAGCGTATAGTGCATGATCACAATGTGGTCTTTAAACACCAAAGCGCTTATGTCAGGGGCTAAAAATCAAGATGTTCCCATCTCTCCCACTCCCAAAGAAGATAATTCAAAAGAAGCTGAATGTTTTTGCTTCTGCTTTTCTCCAGGCTATGGCCAAGCATGAAAAATTTTAGCATAAAAGGTTTTTTGAAGGTGTTTTAGGATGTGCAAAGTGACAAGGTAGAAGGAAAATGTTATCTCAGCCTTAACTCTCAAGTCTTTGTTAAGTTACATCTTGAATTTCTTTTTAATTTCTGTTAACTGTAAAGTGTCAATGTTGGAGTTCTAAATTATAAATAAAATATTTGGTTTGACGTATTTAATAAGCTCTCAGATCAACAGCCTGTTTGAATTGTTAATAGTTACTATAGCAACTTCACAATTTTTCTCTCTATCATTATTTGCAGCCTTTGGTCACATCGTTTTATAAGTTTGGTTTCTGTGATAGCATAGCTTAGTTGCAAATTTATTCATACCGGTTTTTTTTTAAAGGGCTACCCATTTCTGTCTCTCTGCAGAAGTGTCAAAGTTCCTAGCAGTTAAAAGCAAACTTGCTGTCACTTTTACAGCGTTACACAAGCAGTGTCTAAAATAGTGGTTTGTGACTAAGCAAGAAACGAGCTGAGTCCATAGTTCATAACTAGCTCGTGGTTAACTTCGATACTGTTGAAAAAGTCACAGGTCTGAACTGTGTGATTATCAGGTTTAGGCTTTAATGTCTATAGATTTCAGTTTTCCATCTATAAAAATTTAAAGAAACAGATAACTCTTTCTATCAATAACTGTTTTTTTTTTCTCTGTGCTCACTGTTTTGTATATTAAACTGGATATTTCAGAGGAAAAAACAATCTTCTATATGTAGGCACAGCACACACTTCATGTGGTCCTCACTTCAGCATCCTCTCTGGGTGCCCCTCTAGGTTCTCCATCTATCAATCCAAGATCCAACTACCCAAGATAATTTTTTTTTTCTCTCCATAATGCTTCATGGCTGCTGAGGTAATTTTTGATTTTTCTTTGGACACATGCCAACTGTGAATGGATGGCTGTAACTAAAAGCGAATATGTGAAGCAAATAAATGGCACAGTCAGTAAGGTTTGCCTGCTATTTCACCTCCAATGATCCTTTCCTTGGCTCTGTTCCACTCCTTGGGGTGACAGCATACTCAATCCCTTTAGTCCTTATATTTTTCAAACCCCACACACCCCCAAATGTGTTAGTACTTACAAATAAGTAATACACTTCTGTATACATACTGCTCCTGGCGTGTCCCACAAAAGTACTCTGTATTAATTTTCTCTTGCCTTTTATTCTGTGTCCTTTCATCTATGCCTGCCATCTTCCAATAATGACCTCAGCATCCATCCACCTCTTATCTATTCCATCCACTTCTCTCACAAATACTTTTGTGCTTTTATACAAAATCATCACAACATGGATATATAAAGTCTTCAACTCAGCCACATGGGCAATCTTATTCTAATGATCACAGATTTTCTTTAAACCTTTGAGTTAGCAACATTTAACCATTTTTATAAGTGGCAATGTATGAAGTCCATAAATAGTTATAAATGCATCACATTTTCTTTGTATTTTTTCTCTACACATTTGTCTACACAGCAAATTTCTTGTTTGTGAGTCTTATGGTAGGATTAAGTCTTTTAATAAGCAGCAATTGCCTGGCACATTGTGTCTTCCCTAAGACACAGAAATAATAAGAAATATAAATATTTTCAAGGCACCTTCTCTGCTATATACAATAGCTTTTTTTTTTTAAAATCCTGCTAGCAACATTTGAAGGCAACTCAAATATCTGGCATTAAATGTTGTACCTGATAGCACATCACAATAAACTTTCATTGCTTAGCTGTTTTTCATTGGCCTCCATTAGATAAGACACATTAGATATGACACATTAGATAAGATGAAAACTAGAATAAGTCCCACTTTTGGGACTGAGATTATCAGGACTGAAAGAATAGTCAGGTACTGCTTCTTAGAAGGGTATGGTGCTGGAGGGAAAAAACCCAGAATGACCTTGAACTGCATTGCCTGTTCCTCACTGATTCTGTGCCTCCCCTGGCAGAAGTCCATCTCAGCATCATTGCAATCTACCCGTGGGTGCTGCTATGGACACGGGCAGAAAAGAGCCAAGTGCAAGATAGAGAAAAGGCAAAGACAAAAAAAGGGAAACCCTTGACCAAAACAAAGAGCAAAAATGTGGTGGGTGCTATGGGTACTAATGCAACAGCTCTACAATTTCAGTTTATGTCCTGCCACAAACAAGATTTTCTACTGCGCTTTTAAAAGTGTTGAAAAAAACTTTAGTCTTTAAATAGCTAAATGTTACATCTGCAAATCATCTGTGGAAATAATCCATCTGTATTTTAAAATGGAGAAGTATTACTCTCATATGTTTCAAGAGCTCAGGCTTTAAAGGGGTTTACTCTACAGCTGCATTCCCCTAGTCCTCCAAAAGAACAGCCAAGAGTGAAATGAGACAAATGAATTCAAGTTTGGTTTGCATGTATGTTGTAAAGTGCTGCTCCGAGTATAGACACGGAAGAGTATCTGAGTATTTTAACAGATCTAACCTTCTTCATGAATATCTTCATTCTTACAGCTGCTTTCCCTTTAAATCTTCACATAGGAAATACTTTCCATGTCTATTGAAATCTGTTTCCTTCTGCACTCTCACTCACCAGCCCTTTAAGGGATTTGTTGGTTAAAAGACTACGCAGTAATTACTTTTATTGCTACAATACTGTGACAGTTGAGACTCTGTGTAGCTCCCATACAGATGCACCACAGAAAAGTACTGTTCATGTTCGAGGACATTTTGAAGATTGTTTTCCAAGCGTAAAATCCCACAGAGCTCCACATATCAAGTCTTTTAATTTCACGTCTTAAAATAGCTTTGACAAAAAAAAAATTGACATAGATCAGCTGGCCTGCACCACATGGGAGAGGCCTCTCAACAGTCTGTTCTCCCCTGCCCCCCATGTAAAAATAAAAACACAGGACTAGAGTAGCAAGAAGAGTCTCAGCTGCAAGACACCAGCTACACAGAAGCCATAGAAATGGGCTGAGCAATTACAGAGGGCTGTCTGGGAGCCACCAGTTCCCCTTAGCTCTCCTGTGCCCCCATGCTGATGGGACCAGGTGGGGTGTGGCAGGCAGAGCCTCAAGGCACGCTTGGCCCTCTGCTCTTTCCCAAGAGCTGCTGTACTGGGCCAGCCCTGCTGTCCTGTACAGCACCACTGGCCAGATGTGACATTTTGCACATGAGGTCACAACAAAGTGATGTGAGAACCTAATGGTGGGGGAATGGGTTTGTGGGTTTGTGGGAGTGAGCGGGAGGGATGAGGGTAGCCTATGGGTTGTCTCTTGTTCAGATCTGCCTGCATTACAGTCATTTCTTTGAGCAATAAAGAGAAGAAAGGTGACATGTTGCGATTCCAACTCATCCATATATGCAATCTCCTCCATAGTACTGTCATCCCAGTGCCAGGCAGCATTCAGGGCTTCCCAAAGTGAATTTGCAGGCAACAGTCATTTAAACACTAACATCTTGCTAGTGCTAGTGCTGCCTTTGGGCTGCTCTCACTTTTTTCCCAGGGGGCTAACCCAGTGCACAGCTAGTGAGGAGCTCAAACAGTGAGGCAGTGTGTGCAGGTGGGCAGGCATGCACAACCTACCAGCCAGCTGCACACTGTGGCACAGCATGGCACAGCACTGGGCAGCTCTGCACCCTGTTCTGTGAACTGGCCTGAGGGTGTAGCTGTAGGGCCTCTGCCGTGCAGATGGAGCTGGAAGTTCCCACAGTGCTTCAGTTTATTTGATTTTAAATTGATTAGTAGGTTTTTTCAAAAAAGTGTAGGAAATCGTTTTGCAAATTAAGGTAAATCAAGCTGGCCCGCTACATTATCCATCATTTTGTGCAAAAGTGAACGTATATTGATTTACATTGTATCTTCTGGTAGCTCTTCACAACTCAAAACTCTGTATGTGACTGGGTAGTAGGTGCCCTCTTCTTGAGGATGTAAGTTCTTCTTTAGGCTTTTCATATCTTGTTGTGTTGTTGATTGCCTTCTGTCACATCCCTTCATGTTACATCAATTCCTGTGCCAATGTGACTGAAGGTCAGCAAAACAGTATTACACGGTGGTAAAAGTAGAAGGCAAATAGACCTGTCTTTGGATGAAATGTTGTACCTTCCATCAGCTCAGATAGTGAACAGTCAATCCCAGTTTAAGGCAGATAGTTAGGATTCTGTTATCTGCTAAAAGTGGGTAATTTTCTCTAACCCTGAACCATCCATGGAGACTGAATACCTGTCCTCTCTATCTGTAATTGGTGCACTGCAGATGTGGCCAGTAGTTTTGTACATTTTTCCCTCATCAGAAAAGATAAAGGAAAAATAGTTACTGCGTAACAATAATCATTCCACCTCCTATCCTCAGCTTCCCAGGAAGGGACTGAGTACATGTGCAGTACAGCCTAGGCAGCATGAAGAAGCCTTAGTGTAAAGGAGGGGGAATCTGTCCCCTTCTGCCAGCGAAAGAACAGGAAATTGGGCAGAACGGTTATCATAAATGCATGCTGGAAATGGAAGACAGTTTGCAATGATGCTTCCACCATTAGGCCTCATTCAGGAGCAATCTATAACACAAAAGTAATTTTGGATGATTGCTTACTTATTTTTCTGCTATGTGTACATTAGACAGAATTTTTAATGTGTGTGTGCTGGGTTCTTTGGGCTTGGGTTGCTTGCTTTAGGATTTTGCTTTGTTTTGTGGTTTGTTTTTTTTTGGGGGGGTGGGGGGAGGAAGGTGTTTGGTTGTTTATTTGCTGTGGTCAGGACTTTGAAATAATGCAAACAAATCTAATGGACTTGTTGGTAGTACAGAGGTTCCTGTAGTGTAGGGCCTGTGGGCAGCCCCCTAGCCCAACATCTAACACTACACCTTCAGGAGTCACACTATTTTTCAAACTTAGTAAAATCTAATTTCAACCCTTTTTTCCCTCAGCCAAAACAGACTTCACAGAAACCTTCTGCTCCACATGCAGTCCCTCAGCCCTTATACAAACCCCCTGACCACTTCCCACCTGGACCTGATAATTGAAAAGAGCTGGCTGGCCCCAAGCCCTGTGGCTCTTTATGAGGCAGACCACCTCTGATATGCATGGTTTTTTGTCAAAACAACATAAGTTTTTTGGAGGGGGAAGAAATTTTTAAATGAAAGATGGCAAACACTGTAAAAAATACCAAACTCCAAAAACATGTATGTATTTTTAGAAGCTGTAAGATCTTCACAGATGTTTTTTTGAAAGTAGACATACACAGCATCTGTGCATATGTATCCACCCTGCATACAGGCACAACTGCTTGAGTACACTGGTCAGGTTCCCATGAGGAGACCTCAGGTAAAAAAAGCAGGAATTGTATAACCCTCCCGATGTTTCAGACATATAGATGTGAACCTGCTCATCTCTTTCCACTTTGTACTGCTCTAATACGGTGTTATGAAAGGGTTCAGAGATGGAGTCTAAATGATGAAAATTTGATGACCTGACCCACTCATTCCCTCTGTTTCTGACTCTTCTTAGCACTGTCTTTCACAGCACCAATATGGATTGGGAATGCTGTTTTTAGCTACTAAGAGCCCAATATCATCTTCCTTTTTCTAACTTAGTGATTTTCCCATTTCAGCCTTAGTGGACTCTCATCCTTATGAGGGGAAAAAACCCAAACTATAATTTCTATATATAATTTGTAAAATAAAAATATCCACAGCTAGAAAACTCTCTCACAGGGGTTTTGATCCTGGTAACACGCTGCTAAAATACCCAGGAATCCAAGAAAAGGACAGGTTTAACAAGGCCATTTGCTAAGTCTAAAATAAAAGAAAAGACAACTAAAAGAGAGCATCTAAAAGTCAGTTAAAATCACTTCCAAAGTACAAAGATGACAGGAGGTCAGTAGTCAACAAAATGACATTTTGGCTGTAAAGAGTCTTTATTGCACCTTGCTCCTGTATCACATGAGGCATGGTAAGGGCTCTTCAGCAGGGATGTCAGCTTTGCTTCTCTCTCTCCTTTTTTCACCTTGTTTTAAGTGCCTCTGCTGTGATTTTTCCATGGAGGGGCCTTGAGTTGTCCCTGATTACTAGCTGATGTAATTGTGCCTCACATAATTTCTTTTCTGGACTGTGAATCCAGAACAACCTTGAGGCTATGTGTGAAGATTAAAAGATTTTTCCCATCTTTGTTCCCCTTTTCCAGTAATCTAATATTGCATAGGTCTTGTGAAGGTATCACAGAGCAGACTTCATTGGGGTGTCTCTGTAACAGTAGTATTTGCCAAGAACAAACCAGTAAGAGAGCAAGCGGGAATGTGACAGAGATCCCCAGATACCCATACTGAAACATCTTGGTTCCTTTTTGCTGGCAAAGTCAACAATGGCCAGTTGTTCCTCTTTCTTTTTTTTTTTCCTAAAGGAAATTAAATGTAAAAGATATGTTAGCAAGCCTTAAAGCTGATATTTAGACATGTTTTCCAGTGTTATGATTCCCACAGCTATTGTAATTCGACTTCACTGCACATTCTACTGTAAGGCATAAAAATTAGCATCACACTGTATACCGCAGAATATATTACCATAGCACTCTGTGAAATACTGTAGCAATTTGAGAACAGCATTAGGTGGTGTCTACTCCAACCTCCTGAATAAGTGTGTATCTTTAAGCATTAATGTAGAAGTTATTTGATTTTGGCTTATGTTTACAGGCAACAGTCCCAGCTTAGCAAGATTTTGTACTTACATGTAACTTGCAGCACATGATTTTTGATTTTTTATTTCTTAGGGATTACTCAGGTGCTTAAAATCACATGCCAGCTTAAATACCAACTTACTGAGTCCAAGGCCATTTCTGGTCAGGGGTTATTTGAGCAGCTGCTTATATCTTTTGAATCTTTCACTTTTCAAGCAAAAATCTCCCATCATTGGTGACTCCTTTTTTATTATGTTTAAAAATTAATTTTAATAAAGCTTGAGCAAAAAAATGGTTCATTGTTCTTGAGAATGAGGTGAAGCAAAAAGGTCACTTTTCCCATTATAAAAATTGCATGTGACTGTTACTGAAAACTCAAAAGCCACTGTGATTGCGCTAGTAAACTTAAATTTGGCATGAAGACAGGTGTTGGGGCAAAGAGGTGCCTTCAACTGTTCCGGTAAAAATTTATTTTGCTTTGCTGAGCGCTTGGGAACCATTGCTCACTCACACTTGGTAGTCCTTTAACAGCGGCCTTCTTTCTCTGCTGTTGTTCCAAAAGCAAATGGGCTCCATGGATAGTGAATGACAAGTCAATTAATGACTTGGGGAAAAAAATGATAAATTTGTGTACTGGAAGAACTACAGGTGTATGTCATTGCACCCACTTTTACTGTTTCTTCAGCTCTCCCTTCCACTCTTAATCTACTGTGGCATCAGACCTTATGCTAAGTATGATTTTACACTACATAACCATGCCTGGCATGTGGCTCCCACTAACAGGGTATAAAATATTGTAGAGTGAAAGTTTCCTGAGATTTAAGTCACTGCCGTACTGTTCTAATAGACTGAACTTAGAAGTACGCTTTTATTCTGCATCAGTAGACTGTACGGTAACTCAGAAGCACAGATACGGTTGTAGGCAGTTTGTAGACCAGTTAATGATTTTGTACTTGGTACACAAGATATGGAAGCCTAGGCTTTTAGAGCAGAGCTTATTACTGCAGTGTGTGGAGCCGGCTGGTGCTCTGCTGAGAGGACTGCTGGTTTCTGCATCTTTTATTATCATAGAATACATACTGAAGCCAGAAGCACCTCTGCCTGGACTAACTTAATTTCTTTTTCTGGTCTCTTCATCCTTGAAGTGTATGAATATCCTGGGGAATGTGCACACATGGCAGCTAAGACAGCTGTACATGTGAGTAACACTTGGTTGTTAGTCACACTGCCTTTTTCCGGTAGTGCTGGTAGTGACTGAGCCACCCCAGGCCTGCAGACTCACTAATCCTCTAAAGGGTTTTCCTCTGCCTGGGTGACATGGATCAGCCTCCTGAGGCAGCACTAGGCTCACAGCCCCGCTGGGACAGCCCCACGGCCTCCATGGCTCTGAGGACACAGATAGAGCACAGCCTCTGTGAAACGCGCTGTCAGCTGTTTTGCGGTTGTAACCTCACATGGGCCTATTTGTGAAGACCAAAGGTGAAGAAGGGAGCACAAGCGTTTCTACAGAGAATCTTAATGCAGTGTATTCAGGACCGTAACCCTGAAAGCAAAAGGTGTGGGAGTTGTGGGGTGTTGGTATGAGACAACATGAACCCTTTCCCATTTGCAAAAGCAGCTTCCTCTATAATGATCACCAGCAAACAAATAATTCAAATATTTCTTCATTTATTGTTTAGTAAATTAAGGCATTTAGTATTAAAATAATTAAGTGAAAAATTAACAGTTTTCAGTTAGATTCCTCTGCAAAAATGAGGAGGAACAGGCAAGGGGTTTCAGCAGTGAACCTACAGACTGCAGAGTTCACAGACAGATGAACAAATAGTGCTTTTCCACGGTGATACAATGTTTTTTGAATTACAATAGCATCTGAATTTAATATTTCTAAGAATAACACATTTTCATTACTGGGTGGATATAGAAAATCTGGCTTTTTCAGAAAGGGCTGAGAACATGACAGTGTAAAAGAGCAGGCTCAGAAGGAGGTTTGTAGGGCTGCAGACAGTTTCCTCTGGAGACTCCTCAGAGCTTGCTCCAGACAATAGTGGTAAATACGATATGATTAAATAGATGCCAGTTTGATCCCTGTTGAGGTTGATAAAAGTAAATAATTATTATGATTTGGGTTGTTCACAGTCTTATCTGCAGCAGGCAACCCCCAGCCTCATGTGCCAAACATCTGCTTAAAGAGCCAGGTGCTCCAAGGGCCCCCAGTGCTCATTGCTGGGGATGAGCCGAGCACATAAGTAAAAGGTTTCCAAGGAAGCTCTCACTGTGGCACCCATATAGCAAAGACAGGAAGGCTCTGGATTCCACTCAGCTTTCCAGGGGACAAAATCAGAAAAGATAATTATAGTCAGGCAAAATAGTTGTGGGTCTAGATGTTTACATAGTTTACAAGTTTGAATTCATTTTTTCTAACTATTCTACAATCTCTTTTCTCTGCATTGACTGACAGAAAATTGTTCAATCATGGCATCTTAGATGATATTACTAATCCAGTTCTGAAGTTTTTTGAGCAGGGAGTTGCCGTATCATCTAAGAAAAATTGTGACATTTACACTTTTATCATGGATTTTTGCACATCTTTGATGTTCAAATTATTGTTCCCCTCTCCAAACTAGTATCAGTAAATCATGACCAATAACATTGTCCAAAAAGTCATGTGAAGTTCAGATTGCATCTCCACCACATCTCGAGGAAAGCTGATGAACCAGAGTCTTTTTGCCACGTGTATCAGTTCTGTAACAAGCCAGAGTACTTGCAGCCATCTACTATTAATGTACTTCTGTAAGTTAGGCATTAAACTCAAGTAGTACCTCTGCATTGTGGGTTTGAGTCTTTTCCTTAGAAGTTTTTTTTTGACATCACTTGTATTTTGAAGGGATTCCATTTGAAAGATTTTTTTCTAGCAGCATTTATACTGTAAGTCAATGTTTATTCTGTGGTGCTCTAAAATGCATTGGTGTATACAGATTTTTCAAATTTGTATTTCTTATTAGTGTTGGAAGTGCAGTGACTAGAAGGGGCAGACTAGAAATCATTAGATTTAGGGAGTCTTCGATATTCAGACCCCTGAATAAACAGCTGCACTCTTCAGCAGATTATTATAATAATAAATACAGTTTTATGGAACATCTGTGCCCAAAGGCCTCTTCAAAAGCACTTTTAAAATGTTAGTGTGTTGCAATCTCTTCTGCTTCTCATCACATTGCTTTAGCTGAATTGGGAAAGAACTGCCCACAAAATAGTCCTGCCAAAATGTCACAATAATCAGAGTTTACAGGGAAAATGGTAAGGTAAGAGAATAATGGATGAAAAATATATGATTACAGAAAATTCTTGGTTTCCATATAAACAACACTTTATCAGCCTAAACTGCCAAAAAATATTGCTAATGTAGGCTTAAGGTTGCAATGTAATGCTCTTGCCTTGCTCAGAGCAGGACAGCTGGCTGGAGAGCAAGCAGGACAAGGGAACTGATCTTTCCCTTCTACTTGGCATTTCTGAGACTGCATCTGGTATATTACAGCTAGTTTTGGGGTGCCTGAGTCCAATGGAGAGCCGCTAGTTAGGGGCTGGAACATACAATGTATGAGGGAGCTAGATTAGTTTAGCCTGGAGAAGAGAAGGCTCAGGGGGATATAATCAGTCTTTCATTACCTAAGGAGGGGGTTACAGAAAAGATGGAGCCAGATCCTTCTCAGAAGTGCACAGTGAAAAGACAAGTTGCAATAAGAGAAATTTTAGTTGGACGTAAGGAAATAACTTTTCACAGTGAGAGCAGTGCAGCAGGGAGCAGGCTGCCCAGAGAGGCCATAGAGTCTCTGTGCATGGAGGTTTTTAAAATGCAGCTGGACAAATCCTTGAGAGACGTGATCCAACTTTGAAGTTAGACTTGCTTTGAACAAGAGTTTGGACCATGTGATGATCTGCAGTGGTCCTTACAAACTTCAATTTTGCTTTTCTGTGGTTCAGTTCAGTTAAGGTACAAACTGACACCCTTAGCTGTACACTCTCTGACATTCCCAATAGTGGTGAGACTCCCCACAAATTGGGCGATAAACGAAGTGTCAAAAATTACAGAGAAGGAAACAGCATGAACAATCATCATTGCATGTGTTGCGTTGAATGCCTGCATTATCTGCATATAGTCCAGGGTTTTATGTAGCTAGTTGGGAGCTGTGTGACCAGAATATGAAGACCGAGGTATTCCTATCTTGAAGGAGTACACTTCAAGGTTGCATCCACTGTGTCAACAGAGGTGCACAGGATTTTTTTCACCAGGAGACTGGCAGCAGAGTGAGGCCATGCTGGAGAATGGTTTCTCTTGGGCTTAGCAAAGGGAAAGGTGGAAGGCAATCTGAGACTGATGAGAGGATAACAGCCTGTAAGTCCAGGGTGATGTGAAGGGAGCAGGCTCAGCATTTGAGCGTATGTACTTCTCACTACCTGCAGCTGAGATTTTATTTGGTAAAGAGATGTTAGACTTTATTCCATAGTACTTATGCTAAATGTTAAATGTTTAATAATTCCATAGTCTCATGCTAAATGTTGGGATACACATTTAAGTAGCAGGGAACAGTTAAGAAATCTTAACAATTAAGAATTCTAATTCTTTATTGCCTGATGTCTAACATTTAAATTCATAAGTACATGATATTCTGTGAGAACTTGTGGCACACTAGTGAGCCTTAACTCTGTTGTAATGATGATTTGGAGTAGTAAATATAAAAGAAAGATGTAAGGGGGTACTTCAAACCCATCAGTCATGCCTGACTTTATTCATACTGCTATCTCTGCTGCTGTAAATGAAACTCTTTATAGTTTTATCATGCTTCACATTGCACTTGTGAAGCTTTCTTTTATGCATATAAGGATGTAAATATTTGGCTTTCTGTGAGATTTTGCTGCTGATAACTACCTACTAGCTAACTTGTTTGAATCTTGACTTCTAAAAATATTTTATGGCAAGAATAGCTTGGTGGAATAGTGCAACATATCAAAGTTTTTGGTCCATAGCAACATTTACTGACTTTTCGTTACTATTTTTGTGCTATACCCATGTTAGTAACATAATTGTAGAGCAAGCATAACATCTTACCTCTAGAATAAACTATGCCAACTATCATACTTGAGACTGAGAATCAAAGAAGAATGCATATAATAAGTTATTTTCTAGCAGTCAGTTTTAACTGACAGTAGGGGATGTTGCCTGCTTTCAAACATCATGTCCAATAATGAAGTATAACTTCAAAATATTTTGAAATTTTCATGGCTAAAATAAAGTCTTTCTGATCAGCAGTGAAAGGTGTGCCTGTGATTCATGACGCATATGCCCATGCTAGTATCAAGCTGACCAGATATGATGGAAACCCAAAAGGGGATCCAAATCCAACAAGGG
Source organism: Phaethon lepturus (assembly GCF_000687285.1). NCBI lineage: Eukaryota > Metazoa > Chordata > Aves > Phaethontiformes > Phaethontidae > Phaethon > Phaethon lepturus. The sequence continues at coordinate 83,070 of NW_010515403.1, forward strand.
ATTTCTTACACTGGTGAATATCCCCCTAAGCTGCCACAACACTACTGTTGGAAATGCCTGTACCCTAAGCAATCGCATATGTGGTTTGTTACATTAAGACCAGTTTACACGGTTTCTGGCAGGAAAAAAAAAGATAAATGTACTATGTTAATGCATCTACATTGCCAACATTTTTAATTGAGTGATGTTGGTTTGAATCAAAATATTTATGATTTGTGCAGTCTTCGGGATAAAAAAAGGTAATGATAATTAAGGCTGAATGGGCCAGCCTCCATCAGTTTACAGATCCCAACTCATCATAACAGTGTATCTTGTAATCTTGCTGAAATAAATGTGTAGGGCTCTCATTCTGATCTGGTAGCCTTTGACACTGGCCTTACATTAGGATAAATAGCTGCAGTGGCAGGAGGGTGATGAGTTAGTCTCCCAGTATCTTTTGATGGCCTGGAGTTATATAGGGCCATTAAATCAACTAGCTCAAGAGCCTCTAATTCACTGAGACGCCCTTTACTTTAGAACATAGCTAGGTGAAACTATTGCTTAAAATTTTTAGTGTTCACTTAGCTACTTCATCCGGTAAATCCCTAATAAAGTAATCACAATGTGATATACACAAGGAGGAAAAACACTGCCTTCATAACACAGCAGAAAAAGAACCAAGATATTGAAAACTATTATTCTGTTGAAGGACGGCGGGGTAGGGATTGTTTTTTCAAACACAACACGTTCCATGTGGCAGCCCAGCTTTTAAGAAGCAATATTGTACCTTCCAATACAGGATACAATATTTTTGAACACTCAAATGAAAGCAAACAGGGTCTGAGGATCTGCTGTCTCACTTATGAAGTCAGGTATAGGCATGTAGGTAAGCTTTTGCTTAAAAATGAAGGCACACCTGCTGCCTCATTAAATATAGCTAGTATAAGCACTGCATTAACTGACTAATGCACAGCAGAATGCCAAATGGAGTCTAATCAGAGTGGATTCCAATTTATAGAAGAGATGAGCCAGCGACTTTATGTTGCCCTCATTGAAAAGTACTGATATTGTCATTAAATATTATTTACTCATCTCTGACATTAAAATATGATCTGAACTGTGTTGTTTTCTCTGTTTTTGTGAAGGAACTTAGATATGGTTTACAGCTACTTACCAGTTTTAATTGTGCTTCCTTGTTGAAAACTGCATTTATGAACCTCTGATCATAAAACAAAAAGCAGTGGCTCTAGGAACTAGTATAGGTTCCTGCTTTAACTGCATAGTTAATGCACTGTGTTGCAATTAACACAAGGTATATGTATGTGTGCATGCTATATACATACATTAAAGAGTGTGAATGAAAGGGAAATGTTTATAAGCAGAGTGCCTGGAATGGACCAGAAATATGACACCCATCTCAGACTTTATTTTTGTCCTGGTGTAGTATTACCAGTCACCCAAATTTGTCAGTTCATAAGTGGTCCCTGTAGCCACAGATACTGAGAGCACAGAATACCTCCTAATAGGTCACAACAGGCTGTCAGTTTTCCAGTAGGAAAACTTGATCAATCTCTTTTTACATGGCACATTATGTTTACATTAGCATAAGCTGTTAGGCAGGCTATGTTGTTATTACTCTCTTGAGCTATTACTCAACAATATATTTAGTGCATCTTACATGCAAACTTTTACAACTTGAGCTTTACCTTTCGTTGAAAAGGTCATTAGTTCATTTCCCAGTGAGAATGACTTTTCAACCCACTTACCTGAAATACAGTGTTGCTGTTTTTAGCTGCACTGCCATGTTCATTCCACCCGAGAGAAAAACATCTTGGAAAAGCACTTAGAAATAAAACAAAGAGCTGACCTTATCATATTCTGCTTTGTAGGGGCTTACCTGGTATCTGTGTAAATGGTCCCTATAGCCACAGCTATTGAGAGCACAGAATACCTCCTAATGGGTCGCGACAGGCTGTCAGGTTTCCAGTAGGATGCTAATTGATTATACAGCTTTCAGACTCACAATTTGTTCATCCAAAGCCCAGCATTCTACCTTTTTGCAGTGAATGCTTTTCAGCCACACCGTGCTGGTTTTTATGGTGTCAGAGCCAGAAAACAGAAGGAGGTACATTTCAGGATTTTTAAAAAGTATATATTATTTGAACCTAAATTACGTGTTTTTACAGCTGCTGTGAAACTAATTATAAGGAGTCTATGTACATTCAGTTCTGCTTCTTTAAACATGCAAATAGCTCCCTTGTCGTTATTATGGTCCAGGAATAGGAACAGGGGTAAGGAGGGAGTTTACCTATTGATTTTTATGGGGCAGGAACCTCACTACTGATCTCTCACTTTTCTGACTTGGGTGGAAATTGTGTAAGACCATGACAGTAATTATTCTCAACTCTGCTACTTCAGCAGTGTTTAAACCTGGACTTCAGGTTCCCTGATTCCAAAATGGAGACAGTGATCTATGCATCCTGCTGAGGAGAGGTTAGGAATGATGGGTGATTTTTGCATATGTGCCAGTGGTTGCTGTTCAGGTGAACAGGGTGAGCAGGATACTTAATTACTCAATATGAAATCGCAGACTGTTGTATTCTCTGACTAGCTGTTTCTTAGTAGTGTGGTGCCAATGCTATCCCTCGCCATGTACAATCAAAAGGTGCTACAAATTAGATACAATCATTGTAGCAGCCACAACTAACTGAATTCAATTTGCATGTTTTTCTGAGAATTTCTTTTGAGGATTTTTATTTTCAGCAGCACCTAACTTTATCATTAATTCCACAAACCTGACACGGACCACAGTGCATACAGAATTATTACTGGTCTCCAGTAGGGGAGCAGGCAATGGGAACTAAAGCCTATCCCTGGCTGAGATCCCACACCATGGGTCTGCTCCCTCAGCTGACCCCTTGCATTTTTCAAGTGTTGGGTTTTTCCAGTGTCAATTTGTTCAAAACAGAATGGGAATTACTGAGCCAGTAATACCCATTACTGGAAACGAATTGGGAAACTTCACTCATGCTGGAGAGAGAACTGATACTGCAAAATATGCTGGTTTGCCTGCCTGGAGAAAGCCTTTCATAAAAAATGTATATATTTTAAAATCTCACTCATAAACTGTGTGTTTGTAGTGTTGACCATCACATTTCTTGTAGCACAAAAGGATATGGCACCTATGTTTTCTCTATCAGGAGGTAAAGAACTTTCCCTGACCCTTTGCACAGGGAGACAGACAGCAGCAGTCAGCCCAGTAGCCCTCCCTGGTGCAGGGTTCCTTGATACCAGAGCTAGCTCCTATAGTACAGGGAAGCTTTCTGGTGTATCTGCTTGCAGGCCAAGGGCAGAGCAGGTTATCCTAGAAATTAAGGATTTGTAACTGGCTTCTTGATGGCTAATTGCCAAAGTGTATGAGCACAGGATGAGTTCTGATTCAAAATAGTATAGAAATATTATAGTATACACACACTTAAGGACTAGATTTTTTAGTGACCATTTTTTCTGTGCATCAAGCTAAAGGAAAGTGAAAGCCTTCTGATAAATATACAATACATAACAATAGTTAAACCTGAATAATAAGACCACGTGGTCTTTCTTTGAAGCGATATTACTAAATGTTCTGAGCTTTGCCATTTGCATCTGTTTATGTCAGCTCTGAGCTATTGCCTGAAGCAAGTCTGATGTGACATGACACAATGCAATGTTCATGTCACCTGGTAACACTCTGAAAGGGACCCTGATTTTTTGAATGTGTTATACTTGGAGATTATTAATTGCCATGCTTAGCTGCTGTATTGTTTTGCTGCTAGTCACAGCTGTAACAAAAACATCCAAGGTTTTATGGCTAGCACAGTTCAGCTTTAAATTTATACATTCTATAAATGCTATAACATTGTTATTTTAATCTGTAAATCAGGTTTGTCATGGGCTATACATTAAAAATGAATCCTGTGTCCAATAGAACTCCTAGCATCCCCAATTCTGGTGGATAAGTGTTGATTTTAAAAGGACTCTTATGCCCTGAGCTCATCATACTCTTGACTGCCACAGAGCAACCATGCTATGGAAGATCAAGAGGGAGAAATATTTCTGTTAGTGAAACATTTATTCTTGGCAGGCATGAAACTTAGCTGGATTTTCAGTTCTACCACTCCCCAGAACCACAACATCAGTCTTCCTTTTTAAAACTGAAACAAGCAGAAGAGGTGGGACCAGCCCAGGCAGCTCTGTGCTATTTCATGAAATTCCTTGAGCTTTGTGACAAGGAACTGTGAGGCTGAAGGCATGCCACGAGCACCCCCCATGCTGGCCAGTTGCAACCCAGCTCCACTATGAAAGGTCTAAGCAGAGCACTAAGCCCAGAGAAATAGTTTTATTCTAAGACTGGCAACAAGTACCTCAGCATTGCACTAACATTGGTCTGAAGCCTCAAGACCAGAGCTGTCCTGCAGGCAGCCTACAGCATAGAGAGCACTGATCTGAACAGGATGGCACTCAGCAGCAAAAGGAAAAAAACACCCTTGGTAATTCCATATGAACACAGGGCAGAGGAGTCAAAAAGGGCAGTACAGGAACCACACGACATAGGAACCTCCTGTGGCAGAGCTCATAGGCAGAGGGTGAAATTCACCCTCCACTTGCAGGAACGAGGCCAAGGAGAAGAGATCTGGATACCAAAAGCAGGGAAGGAGCCAGGGAATACAGGTTAGCTCAGAGTGTACAAGCTGCTTTTAAGCCTTGGCATACACAGGGCAGCCACAGGTGGGTGAGCACTGTGGCTGTGTGCTGGGAAACGGGACCTGACCAACAGTGACACTGGGGACCTGCAAGAGAGGAGGCTGGCAGGAAAGATAGGAAGTGGGCAGGTGCTGTGTGAGGTTGTGTGTTTGCTGGTATTTGATTTGTGTTGCTTGTCCTTAGAGAGTATGACATCCAGGGGTTGCTGATAACACTTCCTCTTGGTTCCTTGTTTTCACCCATCATTGTCTTGACACTGAAGTCAAGCTAAAGAGCAGTAGGTTAAGGCTTCTTGACTTAGATGTCATTGTATCTGAGAAAGGCAATGGGAAACATATCACAGTGTGTGATACCTGCACTGAGGGATCAATACTGCCAGAGCTGAGCAAGTGGCTAGTGTTCCTTTTTGCCATCACATCTAGGTGAATATGTCAACAGTTGTCAAGTTTCTTTCAGTTGCCTCTATGAGTATTATTATTTGGAAAACTTTAGTCTGTCTTTTTCTGTTACTGATGCTGCTCCTTTTCCTGTCTTGTCATGAAGCAGCAATTACACCTGGTCAGAACAGGGGCTTTGCATTCTTTTTTTTTTTAAAGAAAAAAATACTTTCTAGCTGATGTTTTTTTTAGATAAGAGTTATGGAAATGGAAATGCCCTCACTCCCCTGCAAAAGGGAATACTGGGAAACAAAAATTAGTGTAATTTTCCCTCAATTTCCCAAGTTGTACATGGCCTTAGTTACTAGGGAAAAGTTTCACTTAGATTGTTTCCTTTCCTAGAAGGACAAAGAAGGTGTTTTGCAGTTGCTGATGAATGTTGCTCTGGTCACAGCTGAATGGATCAGGGCACCATTCATTTGAGCAGTGAAGCTAATCCTGTTATTCAGGACAAGGGCCCTTCATCACTCGGGCTGAAGAAAGATCCCCCAGACCTTGATTCCTCTCCCACATGTACTCACAAAGCTGGGGCAGTGGCAGCAGCAGGACTCCCTGGCAAGGGCTGGCACCAGACCCGGGCCAGGTGCTGCTGCCTGTGACCATAAACAATTCGCCGAGAAGCACTGGGGATGGGACCACCTTCCTTTCTGCAGGTCTTATTAGTTATTTTCCATTCAGGCACTCTTTTCCTGGCCAAAGACAAAAGCAGGTATTTCTTCCTATATAATTTCATCAATTTTCCAATTTAGATATGATTTCAGCAGCATTGAATGCAAAATGTAGCACCTTTGGGGTAGCCTGTTACTGGGAAGGAAACAAAGCCTCTGTTCCTAATGCAGGACAGATTTTAGATGTTTCAAACTAGAAAAGGACCTGAGTTACCTCATTGTAACATGCTGAAAAATTTAAATCTGTGCATTTTCAGTAGCCTGCATTTGCAAAGGTTCTGATCATAAGATATGGTGGTAATAAAACAGATTGTGTCTGGCCTGTGCACCCAATTGTCGAATGCTTTATGGTTGTTTTGCCTTCTGATGCCAGCATTCCTTAACCTAGAAATCTTTCTCCTTCATCCAGTTTTCAGAGCAGACATGGTAGGTACACTATTAACTCTACTTACACAGTAATCTCTCCTTGAATGTTTGAGTAAGAAACATGCAGATCTATTGTGTGGTAATTAGTGAAAAATTTTAAATGGGCATGTGTGGTGTTTGGCCAGAGAAGAGAGTGAAAGAGAGAGCATAAGTGCCAAAAACCCAAATGTATGCATGCTGGTTCACAGTGTGAGGAATCATGTAACCTGCATTGCTCTGTTTTGTAGTCGTTATAGTCAAATCTTGTTCCCTTTGACTTAAGTATAATTAACAAGAGCAAAGTTTGGCCTCTGAACTGCAGAAACCCATGTGCAGTAGTCTTTTTAAAAACCTTCTCATATCTGTATTTGTGGAGAATTTTGATCTTTGAACACTGTATATTTCTGTGTTCCATTACTGGAAGATGTGTCTGACCTTAGCCCTCTAATTGTGCAGTAATTACCATCTAAATACCATGCAGAACTCCCTGCAAATCAACCAATTGGAATATTAATTCTTAATCTAAATATAATATAAAAAAATTGTAGAAGTGCAAATTCAGTGAATAGAAAATGGTTTTCTCTGCATCTGATATTTCTGTGCAATGAGGTGGTTTGTATTTTGAGTGTGTTCACAGACACAGGAAAGAGCCTCTGAAACTGAGTGTGAGAGATCTGATCCCTCCCCCTAGTCTCATGGGTTTAGGCCCAGAGCCCCAAATACTGTTATTCTGTATATACACTCCAAGGAAGAAAATCAAAATATGCATCAAGTCAGATCTTAGATTCCGTTATTATTGACCATAACCATATGGCATATCACAAGTCTTTTTTTGATTTAGTAGAACAGCATCAGTGGTAGCAATACATTTTGTCTTGACAGCTTTGTGACAAGTTACAGTCACGAGTACTAAGCTCCCAGGATACATCCAAGTAATGAATAATTAAAACTAGGACTCATCATCTCACAGACCATGGAAAGGTTGGAATGTCCTTCCCACTACCTACCCAGGAGCTAGAGGAGCTCTCACCTGGTGCATGGCCTGGCTTTTCATGTAGTCTGGATTCAAAGGCTACCACCTCTGCTTTGTTTTAGTACTGGAAAGGCAAATTTTAATCTAGTAATTCTATGAGCAGGGAATTTAAATTCTGCATTTGATTTTTGATTTTTAAAAAGACAGACTTTTCAACTGTTCAGACTAAAGTTATCAAAGATATTGGAAAGGCAAAGACATGGGAAAAAAAAAATTAACCACAAAGGTGAGTCAGCCTCAGAACAGATAGTGCCTAAGGGAAATTTCCTCACTGAATGCAAGGTTAATTCAACAATGTACACTTCAAAATTGAGAGAAAAAAACACAAATGTCAAGCTGTAAATAAGAATATTATTTTCTTTTGGGGGCACATGTTGCTATTTTATAACGCGGCAATGCCTAATATTCATTACCATTTACATAAACACCCCCCCCCCCCAAGCTGTGCAAATACATTGATCTACACGTACATTATGATAATCAGCAAGGTTTGGGAACTTTGGTCACTTCAATAATGTGATTGTATTTAGTATATGCAAGACTGAAAGCTTTGTGTCTTCAGTAGCAAAATATGAAATACTATATGAATTAGGAAAAATCCAATAACAAACAGCAGGATGCTCCATGCATACATATCACTGTTGTGGTTATGAGCAAATACAAGACTGTACATGATTAACCACAATTTATTCTTACTATAAACTCAGCAGACGGATGCAGAAGACATACTATAATTGCATACACATTTCCTCCCAGAGCTTAGAACCAATAAAAATATGGTAATTTTGTATAACTTAAGACACATTCTTTACCATCTTTAAATAATTAATAGGGTTTTAACATGCTTCCCTTTTTTTTTCCAGTTTTTGAAATAAACTGTATTTTGAATGCTGATATGTAATGAATTAGAAACAATATTACCTACAGGGACACTGATATTGTTGTAAGAAAGATTTTCTGAATTAAAATTAGCAACATACAGGTTTTTAATTATATGCAGTCCCAGCTATTTTAACACTTTCTGGCTTATCCAGTATTCAGAGTTTTGACTGGAATGGGTTTTTCACATCACATTTTGCCATTTCCAGAAAGGATATTCTCAATTGCACAAAGTATCTCTGAATAAAGACAAAACAAATATCCAAGCCAAAATCAGCTTCCAGAGCTCAGAAAGTGGATACAAATTTTGACAGTAATTAAAACTACAGAAACATCAATTGTCTCAGCATTATTTTAAACTAAACATTTCTATATAGAGTCTGAAAGTGTAGTAAGAGTATATCAAAATACACAGTTAATTGCATCAAACTAGCATGTCCATCTGTGAGCTTTGTTCTAACCTTGCTGAGCGAATTGAAAATACAAAATGTGATCTGCAAACCAAGCAAGTTACTAGGTAGCTGTAGAAAACTTATCTAAAGAAGTTGATGTGCTGAAGTTTCCCATTGCAGTTCTCACTGCAGCCGTAATGAAGCAATTTCAGAACAGGCTCAACAAATTCAACCTCTACAACACAAGTTATTACATGAACTTGACCCTCTTCCCTCTCCTTTACCCCTTCCAATTTCCTTGAAGATTTTGTCCGCTTGGTAAGGTAAGCACCTCTTGAATATTCATTGCCTTGGACCACTGCAGATGAGAAACTTTCATCAGCCATCCATGTCTTTATGCTGTGACAAAAAAGATCTCTTCAGAAGGCACTAGTGTGAGCCTTCCAGAGTCCACAAAGTTACTTTTTTTGTTTGTGTTTGTGAACTGGGAATCTGAACAAATAAAATGGAATGTAGTTGCTGAATACTCCAATCTTTAGCTGGAGAAAGCCAGGTTTTGTCTTTGGTTTTCCAGTCTGATTAATCCTTTTATGAAACTGAAAGCTGCTAACCTCTGTAGCCGGATCACATGGCAGCGCGCTTTTGTCTGCCCCTCTAATGCTGCAGTGCACCTTCAGGAAAGCCTGTTCTTCAGGAGGGTTAAAGCAGGTTGCCTCCACAGATCACTGTAATGTTATATTTTAATTATGGTTTGCAGTGCACTTCAGACACTCCAGCAGGACTGACTAATTAACAAGGTTGTTCAGCTTTCACATAGTATCAATCAACTAGTTGCTGAAAATGTCTTGATCTCATTTTCTGAGATTAAAGTATAAACGAAGGACACTTTGCTCCATTGTTACTAAACTAAGGCACTACCATCTGGTTTGCAAATGTGATATTAAAATCTCTGGAAATGTCTGAGGCCCCAACTCAACAAAACAGTAAGCACATGCTTACCTTTGAATGTGTAAGTAGAACCATCTATTTCAAGGGAATCACATGCTTAAGGTTGAATGTAGGCCTAAGCATTTTCTTTTAACCAGGATTTTGAAAATAATTTTGAAATACAATACCAAACTTTTCAAAATGGACAACAGTGAACTAACCTGTTTGTAACGTTAGGGAAATCAGAGATTATATAGCTTAAATGAATTGAATACTCCCAATAGCTTGTATCATAAGGCTCAGTAACAGTGCCTGATAAGATAATGTAATTTTAATTCAGAAATTTTCCACAGTGTTTTATAGTTGAGTCAAACTGTTAAAAAAAGGTAATTGCAAGTTATACACAGAAAAAAATGAGTGAAAGAAAATGGCTATAATTAGAAATAATTTTTATCCAGAATGTGTGATATCCAAACATGTACTTTCAATATCTATTTGAAACGGTGAAACTGTGTTGAGGATTGTCATTATACTAACACGATTGATGTTTTAAGTAGATTCAAACTAGGTTTGAGCTGAACTGTAAAACTTACCTCTCCCTTTTCCCCTCCCAATTTGCTACATTATTTGGAAAATTCTTACTTGTGAAATAAAAAAATGGATTATTTCCCCAAAATCTGGGAACAGGTGGTGATTTTGCCACTAGCCCCAAGAGGCAGTTCAGTGGATCTGAGGACGATGCAAGAAATCAGTTTAGTTCTCAACACTTGGCTGCTGTAATGGGGAGTTAATGTGCACCTGCCCTTTTCCTGGCACAAGTCTCCCTCCGCAGCGCACCTTGCTGTGGTGAGCTTTGCCCGCTGACCCCCAGCCACTGCTCCGTACCATGCAGGCCAGGGGAGGAGTGCAGAGGCAGCGAGCGGCAAGAGCAGCAGCCTCCTGCAAGGACCACTCTTTCTTCCCACTGTAAAACATTGCGTGGAGAGCGCATGCAGTGGAGACAGATGGTGCTTGCTTTCTCTGCAGTGCCATCACTTGACACTTGCAATGGAGAATGTGGTGGCTGCATGCATACAAAACTGTATATTTCAATACTAGAAACTCAAATTCTCCCCTCTGCAAAGAGCAGGAGCAAGACCTCTTCCCCACTAACATACCGCTTCAGTTCTGTTGTGATGGCATATGTGTGAGCTTAAGTGGTGCTCAGGGACAGATTTTACTCATAAAACCATAAATGGATTTCATTAAACCTACATGGTCTTTAATATATCAGGCATAGTTGAGCTTCGGGAGTTAAAAAAAAGAAAAGAAAAGGAAAGAAGAGAAGAGAAAAAGATACATTGGTTCATTCCCCTTTTTCCCCAAACATGAATCATAGCACTGAAAAATAAGCAAAATTAGAGTAAGAGCTGCATAAAAACAAGGTAAAGTGGCCTTCCTGAGAAAGAGAAGTTGTTAATACATGTATGTAGGTGTGTTTTCAAATCAGCAATAACATTTTTAAACCTAATTAGAGAAATATATAATCCTTCCTCTTTGGAGCCCTCAAGAAAATCAAAAATAAGAGTCCATGATTACAGCAGACTGAGTATTTAGTGAAGCAGAATAGAATATTGTCTTTACTAGTTTCACTAGTTTTGAAAATAAATGTTTCAGCATCTGTTTACCTTCAAACTCTTTTTTTCCTTTCAGTTACATTCGTTGTTGATGTCTTGCAAACCTAAAGCAGAGGCCAAATGCATGTAATTTCCTTATTCTTTGTCCTTGTTCTTTGAATAAGTTTTTACAGGCTTAGTGTATGTTTCCATATTACATTGGACTTAAAAAAAAATTAAAGAATTATTCCTATGTTTAGTGCATGGTTTTGAAAGGAGAGCTTTTTCTTATGTACACTGAAATAATTGAAATAAAATGAAAACATTATTTTATTAATGTTCTGCACATGAATATTGGAGCAAGTAGTGGCAGTTGTAACATGCTGAGTAGCTAGCAACTATTTAGGTTAAAAAAACCCTGTGCTTCTGTAGTATAGTTATCTTGAAAAACCACGTAGCAGTAAAGCTTTGTGGATTAATGCCTTTGAATCAGCAAAATTGCTTCAGATTAACAATTCTTTTAGCTGGTGCCATTTTTTTTTTATTCTATATAATAACAAACATGATTAGCACAGAAGTACTATGCTCTCCATAACCTGTTTGTAATTGGGAGAAAGTGCAGTATGTGTTCTACAGTCCAGCTCACACTGAAGATTGAAGTGTAATTACAGTACAGGCAATCTCATCTCTAGTAATTACAGCTGTCACCATCGATCCAATTAACCAGGATAACTAACTCTGCTGAGGCAGAGTTGACAACGCTTTCTGGCTAAACCCAGATTGCTGTCTAAGAGTTTTTGTTGGGTTTTAGAGACTTTTGATTGCCAAAACACAGGTGTTTGAAAAAGTAGATAACAAATATTGTGGATTATGAATTAGGAAACTGAAAGCAAAATCTGATTTCGCTTCATTCTCAGGATTGAAACTTGTAAACACACCTTATAAGGCAAACAGTGAAAATGCAAAACAAACCCTGACATAAATGAGCTGGATGTAGAAAGGGGCAGGACTGCTTCTTGATGTACAGATCAGGGATGCACTTGGTCCCCACAAGGATAATACAGTACAGAGTAAGTGGCATTGCCTGCTGGGGGGCATGTCTGCAGTGTCCAGGGAGGGGTGGTGCAGGGAGCCCCAAGCCTGTCAGGCCTGTAGCCTTGAGTCTTCTTTTACAACAAAGGTCTTTTACAGTTCAGCTGCAGCGCAGTGCCAGCATAGCTATACAGTTTCCAGTTTATGTGTCAGTCTTGCCTTACTCGACAGCATTGAAATGCAGGAGTGTGCCAGCTTAGCTAAGCAGCAGACCCAGGATCTCTGTGTCCTGCTGCAGCCCTCAGAGACTATGTACATGCTGTTTGATGCTACACCAACATGGAATCCTTCCAGCCTTGCTGTGCTGTGGCTGAGAGCAGAGTCTGGTCCAATCCATGGACAGATACTACCTCTCTCTTCTCTCTCTCTGCAGACTGATTTCTTAGAAATGCATTTAGGTACTCACCAGAAGTACGCCACAGTCTAAATCTTCTAAAGAGGAAGATGGACCTCAATGTGTAGGTCAGAGTGCTGAAGTGTAGGTCTGAAGTCTGGATGGAAAATAAAACCCAGAAGATTCCTCTGTTCTGACCAGGGGAGGAAATACTCAGATGCCCCTTCAAAAGCAAATGAACGTTTTACAGAATTTAGTAACAAGAGTACAACTTCCTCCAATATACTGCAGTAGATTTGTTTCCTTTTTGTGCTATAACCCAAAGGCAGCTGAAAGCTTCCCTATATGCAGCTTGACTAAGCCACTAGTATAGATCCTGCTATATTACAAACCATTGTCTTGCCACCTTCTTGGTTATTGGCACTCCAGATTTAGGACAAGACAGTGAAATTTTGTGTAACTAGGTAACACTTCCTTCACGGGTGTCCGTAGGGAGTTCACTGGGACCACTTGAGGTATAAAATACCCTTCTGTGGGTTTAGACTAGGTTTTCAATAACAGAGAAGACTTTCACATTCTTTACGTCAGGCACTTTTCCAAACCCAAGCTGGACTGTTAAAATATGATGTAACTAGACTGCCTGATTTTTTTGTAAAAATGTCATGAAGATGTAAGTGAGCAATACAATTTGATACTTGCTTCTTTCGAAGACTCCACAGTATTGCTATGGTAGGCTAAAGGATTCAGTGTTGCATTTCTGTGCCTCTGGCTTTTTAGGAAATAATACAGGTTTTGAGGGGGGGTTCTGTTTTCAGAATTTTTCATGGATTCCAAGAGTACAACTTGACAGAAGATTTTGAACAAAACAGCAGTTTACTGTTTTTCTTACACAGTTTTGTGTAGATCTTACTTGACCTTAGCAACAGTCCAAAATATGCAAAATGGCCATTATGCCAGTGTTAGCAATGAGAGTGACAGCTGTAAACTATGAAGCTGGAAAGTCCCAAAATAGTTCACCATGAGACTCAACACGAATCAGGAAACTTCTTTCTAAAATGTCACCAGGAGAAACCAGAAGAAAGTGGTAGATCTTACTAAAATTTGTATTAACTGCATCCCAGACCATAGTGATAGCAGGGCAAAAAGCGCTATAGGTAGGCACTTGTAATTGATACCTTAGAGAATTTTTTTTTCTAACACACTGGCCATGGAGAAATTCACCTTTCCATGAACAGACAAAGTTATCAATTTATTCAGTATGCTGTAAGAGAGAATGAATCCACACAACCAAAACCCACAGCATCTTTCATTCCTCACTAAAGCAATATATAGGTACCTTATGTGTAGTGCTTTGCTTTTACTTGTATTTATAGCCCCATTGAAGAAAAAAGTCTATTGGATGTACTCATCATGGGACCATATATACTCCAGCATCTGAGTGGGATATAAAATTATCCAGCAGATGCAGTGACTGGCTATGCACTATGCATTCCTCTCTGTGTAATGTCAAAAAAAAGTAAAATATAAAAAAAAAAAAAGAATTGTGAAGTTGTGTCACATCAATAACACAAGATATTGTAAAAGGGCCATAAATTGAGAGGACAGCTTGTTGGTTTGGGCTTTGGTTTTGTTCTGTTTCTTCGGTGAACATTTTGTCCAAGAAAAACCTTTCAGTGAATCAGTGTTGTGGTGGTAGCTGTTTTTTCAGAAATGTTTTCTAGCTTTTCTCTTAGCAGCGAAACTAGCAGCTGGATTTAATGAGTTGGTGTTTTAACATCCATTCAAGTCTTTTTGGTTTTCTGCATTTGCATATAGAAGACTTCTAATAACAAGGACACCTCAGAGAGGTGTGTTTGCTGTCAACTATAAACTGTGCAGATTTTCCTTCCGCTGTGTTGCTGCAGCATCAATCAGTGGGTCTTGAAGTCTTTGGGGAACACTGATTAATCTTACCAGAGGAGAAGCATGGCAGATGCTAAAGCACAGGAGCTAGTTCTGCTCCCATGGAAGTCCACGGTAAAACTCTCTTTGACTTAAACAGAAATTGAGGCATGCTTAGCATGATGGAATATCCTCTTCCAAATAGAAAAAAAACAGAGGCATGAACTTGGTCCCGTTCTGAAATGACTGTACACAGCACAGCGACATATTGGGTCAAAAAATCACACATGAAGGACGTGACAACACAGAGCTGAACCTGTGCTGATGTCACACTTTCACCACCGTCTCTTAGAGATCTCCAGAACAAGTCAATTCCAGCTGGCTTTATTTCCTCTGCTTTAAGTTCCCATTGTTTTACATGGGCTAATCCTGTTCAGTGATACGTTTTTCTCATGCTTGAATGTTTACATATACACCTGCATCTTAGACTTTTTGAGGTACATTCACTGTTCTACATAATATTAGCGGAGCACAGCTAGTACATTAAACTGCCTCTGCAATACCATGCTCCACTGTGCATCTGACCGACGTGTTTCGTGGCTGTACAGCTTAGTATGCTTGTTTTATTAATATTCAGAATTAGATCTGTAAACATCTTAAAAAATGGGGGGGGGGGATGTCATGTGATCCAGTACCTCTTTGTTCAGGTTTCCATTACAGAAAAATTCTATTACTTTCCTTTCTCCCAATATGTAGATCCATAGCCTCTGTGAAAAAATATCTTTCCCTGTTCTGCACAGCTCATTAGCACTTCCCTCCGTACACTTATTTCTGGTGCCATTTATTTCTTCTGATATCATATTATGCAAATGTAATACACAGCCTTGCTGTATAAATAAGAAGCCTGCCTTAGCACTTCTTTTTTCAAGCTCTACAAAGTGCATTTCACAAGCACAGTTGCTCTAAAACAATTGCATGAATTGGATAACAGATAAAAAATATGTGTGAGAATAAAATCCCCAAACAGTTAATCTTAAAGGTCACAGACTAAAGTAGTTTAACTTCATAAAGCAGGACCCTGTGTCCTGAAGGCTGGCCAGGAGAACCTTGGAACGTCTTATATGAGGAGAGGTGAAAATCTTTGCATGTCTAATGGCAGATTTATGGCTAGACAAGCTCTAAGGAAGTCTGTGGTTGTTTTTTGTAATCCTAAACACAGCTGTTTTGTTAATTGGAAAGATCTTTTAATAAAACTGAATGGTGGGTGCTTTTCAAGTAACCCAATTCAACAACTACATCCTTGCTTGAAGCAACAGTGCTGCTTTTCCCAACAGTGTACGTATTTGGAAACAATTGTTTGGTTTTACACATTTACCAGGATGTGTTAAGATTAGAGCTGGATTCTTCTGCTCATGTCTAGCCTGGAAAAAAATATCTTTAAACGTCAGTCTCAGCAAAACATTTTGTCTGGCCTGAGACAAAGAACTTTATTTTGTAAGAGGGTTATTTACCTTTTTTTTATCACAAAACCCAAATGGGTCTGTCAGTTTCAAAATGCAATGTCATTTTGGAACAAAAAGTCAAAATATTTCACCTAGAAAATGTCAACAAATAACATTTGTATTTCTCTGATTTCACTCTTTTGACCAAACTATTTTACAACATGATCTGACTTTCTGATTAGTTTAATTCCTTCTGAAACTGTCTGTCTGTAAAATGTATGTACCCTGAAAACATATTCAACCTCCTTTAGTTAACAAGCAGTTACTGCTAAGATTTGCATTAACTTCAGTATCACTCTACAAAGGCACATCTTTTAAGTCATGCTTAAGAAAATTGCACTAATGTGAAGCGTAGTAAGGTCTCACCCAGGCTGCCCACAGGGGTATGACTGAGGGCAATTGTTAGAATAGCTTGTCTGCAGCCAGGCAGGGTCAGGCCCAGGGTAGGATCTCTTGCTTTCACAATGCATGTTCCAGCTTGCTCCGTGATTCTGATCCTGTTATCTCCAGCCAAAGTTTTGTTTTCATTCATATCTACACATATCTAGGGCCTTAGCCTGGAAATCCTTGCTCATACCAGTAAATTTCATTGCCAGGAGATTGCCTTTGAAGGCAAGGCAACTGTTTCCAATATGCCCAGAAGTAGGTCCGGACAGGATCAGGCCTACAATCAATACACAAACACCTGTGCAGTCAAAATTGTATTTGTATATGTTAATCTTTTACGATGTTAAGGAACTTGTGCTAGAAAAGCTCATTTTCCCTCAAGAATGTCAGCCTTAATAAGAACTAAGAAACTAGAACAAAGTCATCATGAATTCTAATGTATTTGAACATATGGCCCTAGGACCTGTTATTACCATATCAGTCAGATATAAAGGAGTGGGAGAGTGGTTGCAACAGCACAGAAGGAAAAATGTTAACGCAGCAAAAGGACTCTCTTAATTTTAAAGAAATACTTAGTCTGTGAATTTAGTTTCCAACTCTAACAAAGTCTTGTGGATAGTATGAAGTTCTTACAGTTCTTGTTTAAATATTATTTTTGTCATTATTGTTGAAGCATTCCTTTTCTGTTTAAAATTGAGGTTTTTCTGTAAATCTACCTTTGGAGTGAATGAGAGTGTTTGAAATACTGTATTTGCTGTTGCTTATAGTAGGCTAGGAAGGTAGGTAAAATAATCTCAAGCAGAGAGAAGTGAATTCAGGTCAGAGTCCATATCCAAGGCACATCTAAAAAGCTAATCAGTTCAATTAGTCTCTGTCCTCCAACTCTCAAATGTATATCAGCATAGGCAAACGTATAGTTCCCAGGTCTCTGAACAGCAATCAGCTGATGCTGCCAGTTGCGTATTTGTGTGCGAGAGAGAGAGGAAAATGTATGAAACTGTTTAATTATATGTATCTGGAGCAAGAACTGGACTTGGGGTTGCTACAAGCTTAATGCAAGCTTTAATCAGGTTTACCTGTAACTCAAGATCATCTAGAATTTCAGACCATCTTAGACACATATGCAGTGTGACTTTTTGCTGTTAATTCATTGTAGGCATTATGGTATTCACACAATTTTTTGAGGAAGCAAAAAAGGCTTTCTAAATGCATTTGATGATTTTATACAATTTGCCCTAAGCATGGATGCCTAGCAGCAGGTTAGTAAGTCAGGATAAGAGGTCTGGTTGAGTTTCATGAATGCAGATGGTGCAGAGCCAGAATGGATGGTAGTGTCTTGTGATAAACTACTACCACCATGTTCCAAAGCATATTGCACCATCTGGATCATGATCGTTCGAAATTTTCTTGGTTTATATGTCATTAAAACATTTCTAAAGCTCTACTAGAGTTTTATACCAATCTTTCTGCTAACTTTACAGCTGAGCAAATAGAGAAACATTTGGATAATTGCTTTTAATACTTGCATTAGTTTCCATCAGTGTTCTTTTTAAAAGGATTTTTCTTTGACAATGTTCCAGTGTTTTCTGTCCTTCCTTCCACAGATATCCATAAATAAATTAATTTGCTGAAGACAGGTATAATTTATCCTGTATAGAGGACCATCACAAAGTCTATATAATTTAAGTACTTTGAAATAAACCTGAAATGACATCTAAATGTAGCTTAAGAGGTGCACAGGCTTTGAGATGGCCTTCCACACCCATCTGTATTTCATCCAGCTTGTTGTTTAAGTAAGATTCAGGTAGAGCAGACCAAAGAGTGGCTTATTCCCTGATCCACTGCTAAAATTGAGAAACTTGGGGTAATCGTTTTGACCAATGACAATTTGTTTACATAAAGGATATACAGGGGCAAAACAAGAATATTTAAGGGGCCTGTACCTGTTTGAGAAGGGTGCATTTAGGGTATTAGTATTAACAAATTAATAAACTAAGTCTAGCGATAATTACTGCATTGTACAATCAAGAGCAGAGAGCAACTTGTGTGTTTTTAGCTGTTATCCTATTATGACACTTTTTAAGCATTCATATTGTAGCTTCTGAAAAAGAAAGGAGAGGATGAGGCAGGAGCCTGGAAAGAGCTGAAGTTGTCCTTGCATTAGAGCTGCTTACCCAACAGATACAGCGGGAAGGAGAGGTGATGGTGGAGTCTGGTTCTGGGTTTGCCATGCTTGCTGGGGACTGGTATCTGGCATCACCCTGGCTTTTCCAGTGTAGCCACACCTGTCCCTAGAGAATATAACTTCTGCATTGAAATATGCTTGCCTATTTGTCAGTCCTAGCTTTTGTCAATGGGATTTATGTTTACATAGTAAGGAACGTGATTTTAGCTTGGGAAGGGAAAATATGAGTTATTTTCTACTATACTGAGGGTTATGCTGAACAGCTAAGCACTTTCTATTAAGATTTAGTCCAATAGGACTCACAACAGGCTGAAACCTGGCTCTAGGAATGACCTTTAGGCTACAGCCTGTCTTCTTGCTTGTGACTCAATTTTGCAGTTAAATCTTAGGACAATGACCATTGGTTTTTTTGGGCTTTATTTTTCTTTGGTGGCTGCTTTTGTAACATACATTTGTGACTTCATAATGTTTCGAGTAAAATTTCTCATTACACCACAAAAAAGGCAGGCAGAAACGTCTGTGGAATGCTGAATACGGACAAGCTTAATACTAAGACTAATTGTGACCTAGTCAAAAGAAAGGTATGAAAGCCCATGCCTCCATGACATTGTTAACACCTCTTGAGATCTGAATATCCCAAAGAGCTGCTCAAAACTCACCACATACAAGTGTAGGATTTTTTACTGAAATGCTTTGCTATAAAATTTTGAATTATGAATGAAGCAAAACAAGCTGTAAACTGTTCACAGACAGATCGCAAACAGAATGAGAGGCTAAATTTGTGCACTATAAATCCACTATAATTTGTTTACTCAGCTTCAGCCAGTTTATAGGCTGTGCTGGAAATCTGCCAGGTCCTGGTAAGGGTGAGGCTCAGTAATTCAAGAAGAAACCTTGTTACCGCTTATAAAAGTTTCTCAGTGCTCCTAGTGATGGAAAGTCAAATAAAATCAAAGTGGATCTTGATATACTCCATGCTGAATTTCAATACTACTTGTGGGCAATTAGGGCAAAACATCATCACTGGACGCATGCCACCAATACAGCCTGTAGGCCAGGCTGAAGGGGCAGTATCATATGTCAGACACTAATGTCCGGGAAAGAACGATGATACCCACACACACCACAGAAGCAAGAGCCTGACAACGAGGAATGGACTGGGATGTTTCCTAGAAGATTGTTACAGGGCCATACTCAAGAAAACCGTGACCACAAACTGTTGAAAAATTTCTCTTTATGACCTTGAATCATGTCTGGTTTCTGCACATGCTGGATAACAGATTGCTGATAATACAGCAGAGGGCAGCAATGGCAAATGACCCTTTGAGATTCCATGCTCAGTGTATTTTGCAAAAAATAAATAGGCACAGGGTAAATAAAACATTAAAAGACCAGACAAAAACCAACCCTAAATAGATCCTCTAGGAGTAATCCTACAAAAGCAGAATATTCAGGCAATGGTACAACTTAGAAAATATCGGTGTAAATATCATCCTTTTTTCCTTATTCTCAGCCTTAAGCAAATCTTCTGCTAAAAGAGCGAGGTTTTTTACTACAGACATCCTGAAAAGGGGTGCCACAAATCAAATTGCTCTGGGTCACTTGGAAGCCCAGCAGTTCAGTATCATGCTATTGCACGAAAAAGACCATTCGTTTTCCATTGTATAAGCAAGAGAAATTAAGAAAGCATATTCATAGCAATGAGAAACAGAAATGCAGTATTTAGCCTCCTTGCACAGTAATAATTGAAGACAGTGTTAACAGAGATGAACTGATGCAGCCTCTGTAGCTCTGGTGGTTTCAGTGGCCACTTGCTGAGGAGCTATCCCAGTGTTGTTGCTGGGCCCTTAAAAATCCATTATTTTTAATGAGACGATGTCCCTTGGTTAATTAAAAGAAATTAAGTTTATTCTAAAAATCTGATAAATTTTGATCTGATAAAGTTTCAGAAACATTCCTGTGTCTAAAACCCAGTTTTTTAGGGTTAAGCAATTTTCTGTGAGTCAGCTAAGAGTAATCTCCTGCTACAATCAGAGCTCTGGATAATGGCTATATTTCAGACATACATTATGTTCACTTTAAGCAGATAAGTGATAGAAAAAGAAGTTGAAATAGCCTTCTTGTGAACTGTGCTAATACAGAATGGAAAGGATGGTCTAACTGTGAAACTTGAACAAAGGGGGAAAGAGATCATTGAAAAACTTAATTCTGAAATGGTAAGTGTGTGTGAGGGACACAGGAAGACAGAATTATTACTATGTCCAAGCACTTCATGCCCTACAGAAGCAAAGAGAGTAATTTGGATCCATTTTCATTTACCAATCATGCCTTTTGAAGTGATGGAGTTTGGCAAGGATGTTTATGACTTGTTTAACAATTACTAAATGAGCCTTTCTGTTAAAAAAAAAAATCAAGCTGACTGTGAAACGGACTCACCTTTCTCTCAGACGTGACTGCTGTTTGATTGTATTAGATTAAATGATGTCTTAAGACTAGCCCTCAGAGATCTGTCATTTACAGTATTAACATTTATCCAATGAACAAAGAGTATGCTGATCTAGAAAACAGTAAGCAAAAGAAATTCTGGGTGATTATAAAGATAAGTGTACCAGTATTTGATTTGGAGAGCTCTGATCTGTCTGCTGTGACATGCAGTGGAAACTTACACTTCCTCCCCAAATGTTCTTCTGGAGATATTTAGTGTACCTACAGCAGGTGCTGTTGAAACTGCATTCTGAAGGATACATGTAATGTGATTTCAAATCAATAACTCCAGTGCTTCATTTTAAAGATGAAACTTTATGAATTTTAAACAAATTCTAAGTAAAATGCATTCATGCTGCAAATATTGCATAAATTGTTCCCCAGTTTTATCTTGATTGGATGGTAACTTGTTAACATCAGTATTTCCCAACACATTTGTTTCATAACTATATGAATGACAGAGGCAAATTATGCTTGTTAAATATATACATTGATATTTTTTACTTTCTCTTGCTACTTCAGGTAATCTTAAAATATATGCCTCACCTTCAAATGTGACAGCTGTTTCATTTTGTTTCGTTTTAAGAGCTTCAACCCATATTAGATTAGTCAGTCTTTGGTGTTATGCAGAAGCTTTCTGTATTCTAGGCTGCTAAAGCAAAGAGTATTTTGTATTTAGCATATTAAAGTCAGCATATTAAAAAATCAAGCACAGTATCATCTTTACAATATAAAACGTGTGAATCATTTATACATTTTTTGCTGTCAAATGTTTGACAATCATCATATGATAATGAAATGTATAATTAGTAATGAAAATGCCAACATCTGTTAGCTTGCTATTATAGACTGATTCTAAGTGTACTACTTGGAATATGTCATCATTAACTTAATTAATATTAAAATCCTTTAAATACAATTTGTTTTCATTACTTGCTAATTTAGGTAAGTACAAGGCATATAGAGGAGGTTCTACTTTTTCCCTTTGTCAGCAACCAAATTTCACAAATGCTTTTACAACCATTAAATTAATGTATATGTCCTATTAGCAGATGAATCCAGTTAGATGAATGCGTTGTGTTCAACTGTGATTGACTCAGCCTTTGCCTTAGCTAGGTTTGCCTATTCAGTGGAAACCCCCTCTCTGGGGGGATGCTGGTTTGCCTGGTGTCCTGCCCACTAACCTCTTCAGTTGTTATTTCTGCTTTCTTGCTGCCAAAGTAAAACACATTTGGGTGCTTGTGCATTTCATATCTGCAATATGCAGGCCCTTGAGCTAAATTTATGCAGTTATACCATGCATGTTTTCAGCCTTGAGACACCTTTGTGTTCATTGAGGAGAAAAGGTTCTCAGGTCAGGTTCCCCTGGAGACCTGATCAGCAGCAGATGCCTTCACTGAACGAAAAAATTTCCCCATGAATTTATATATATATGTGTATATGCACACTTACATATGTACCTATGTGTGTATATTCAGTACATTAACACTTGCCAAAAGAAATCTTGGACGATTGTATGGTGAACAAACAGAGGCTGTTGTAGAGAAAAAGTTCCCATTTCTTCTATCATGCCATCTGCAGGGAAGGTCTTACCTGTGGGACAAACTGTGAGGGACTGCAGAAAAGCAACATACAAAGCAAGTCTTCCTATCTTTTAACATGCAAATTAAAGTCATCCTCCGATAGTCTGAAAACGCCCTGGGGATTTGCAGAAGCTGTCTGAAAGCTGCTAAGCTTCTCAGTCATGGGGTGAAAACATCTGGCCATGGATGAAGATCTCCCAGAAACATCCAATTCTTCTGGTCACAGCTGAATTGGGACGCATTTTGTCATTTTTGTGCTTGGAGTCTGTTGGTGCTGGTGTGTCCCTGTAGTCTTTCTCTGAAAAGTTATTAAGTCTATTGAAAACAGCAGAACCAGCAGCTCTGCACAGAGATGCACTTCATTTTGCTTTATGAAACTGTTATCTAAATGTTTGTGATAAATGATAATTGTTTTTAAATAATCCCTACAGTTTTGCAAGAGTGGCTGTTGCAAATTTTCATAGGAACAATGCATACAGCAGAGATTGATTACATTCTTCCTGTCGTGCAATTAAAGCTGTCCACAAAAAGTGCCCAGGTCTCCATTTTCCACCTGGTAAAGGGCTTGAGCTGAAGTGAGAAGCCACTTTTTTTTCACACCCTTTTTTCTCTTCATTGAATTCTCCATCTACCATTCTAAGCAGCTCTGCTTTGGTGAATGCAATAGAAAGCATCTATTGCTGGTTTTGTGGAGTTACAATATAAAAGTCACAAGTTAGAATTAACAGATTATAAAAATACACTAATTATAAATTAATTATAAAAATAGAGAAAAAAAGGAAAACCCGTGTTTATGCTGACCACAGAGATAAGACAGCTTTCTTCAGTTCATGGTGATGTTAAGGTAATTAAAATCATCAGTGAGGTTTTGTATGTAATTTAACAAGAGCAGCAATGCCATGTTTCAATATGATCCATAATAGTTCAGTCTCCCATAGTATCTTTTTTTTTTGTAGCCTTCTTCCAGCTGCAGCAGAAAGAGACTTATACCTTCTAATATGAAACTTGCCAAGCTATCTTGGTTCATTTTCATTGGCGTAAATTTGGGGGTGCACCCAAGTGTAGTTGAGCTGGCTGACCTGAGGGCATAGTAACCTGCAGGAGAGGGAAAGTAACAACCAGTGGTATGGGCTGAGGACACTCATCTCTTCAGCCAGAAGGACTGTGACCTATACGTCTGTAAAATTCCTTCAACTGAATGTATCAGTCCAAATGCCTATGGCTGAAGTTAGATGAGATGAATCACATCATTCATGGGAAAAGTGACTAATTTCTCCTAACATCACTGGGAGCTGTATGTATGCAGCCAGGAGAAGTTTAAGACCCAAATACTTTTTAACATCTTTTGTGAACATTAAAACAAACAAACAAACCAAAAACAACACTAAAAACAAACAAAAGAAATGGATGCAACAAGCAAGTTGCTCCTAGCCTGTGTTTTCACATGAACAGCTTCTTTGTTTGTTGTATGATTTGTATGTGGCAGTAGGATGGAATAATATTTTCAGGCAGGCTGATGCTGTGTTATTAGCAGCAGACCAGAGGTTTAGAGTTGGTTCCGCTCCAGAAATTTTTAATACTGGATTATAATTCAGTCCTGCATATAATGACTGCCTGATTCAATGATTATTGAAGCTATTTACTCTAATGAACTTTGGAGTTGATTTTTTTATATGAAAATATGGAGAAAGATTTTTTTTTGCATTTACTTCGCTTTTTTCTACCCTGATTTTTAAAAAAAATCACATTTCTGGGCACACATTCTCTACTGCCTCCAGCGGTTTGTTACAGCCTGCCTGCAAGAAGTTACTGTTTGCTCCAGGTGGCCAGTTGAACTCCTGTGGCAATGCTTCCCTTCCTTTTAGCCAAAGCAGATCTTTGCTATGCAAAATGTGCAGACTTGAAGGGTTAGAGGTGGGAGGTAACTGTTGAAGAAGCTGAGCTGGCCCATCAGAGTATGCCATTACCTCCTGAACCAGAAATGGAAGCATGTCTGTGTCTAAGTGAACAGACCACAGATTTGCTGAGGATATGTGATTCTCCCTGTGCCAAACCCAGTTAGTCCCTTTTCTCTTGATCCCCTCCCTTCCATCACATTATTCAAGTGGGAGCAGCTTGCTATGCAGCAGTTGATGTTGGGATTGTTACTGTATATTTTATTATATCATATTATATTATTACAGTATATCTGTGCTTTTTAAAAAAATGGAGAAACCAAAACTTTTTAAAACTCTCGTATTGCTTTTAGCATATTTCATATATTACCCTATAAACAGTTTAGCCAATAAAACATGCTTATTTCTAATGCAGATGAGCACTCTTTCGCTAACCACATACTTTATGCAGAGCAGATCAATAGTATTCACTGAATTGCAAAAACTGGACAAATACAGTATTCTGCAGGCAGATTGTGCTGGAACTGCACCCTGATACCACTGAAGTCAAAATCAAAATATACTGATCTAAATGGGAACAAGTTCTGACCCTTAAGAAATAGAAATAAGGACAAAGACAAATCTTTTAGGTATTCTTCAAAGAATAAGTATTATAACATAACACTTAGTGTAAAAGAAATAAAAAGTAATAAAATTCCTGCCATAACTGTATTATTTTCTATAACAATTAGAATATACTAATGCAACTACAATATTTCTATTGGCCCATGTATCCACTTTATCTCACACATACAAGAACAGCACATGCCTAATAATCTGTACTTTCTTAATATGAGAGAAGCTGTGTATGGTCTGGTTTCCTTCTTGCAGAAGAGAATCTATCCACTGCACTTCTGCCATTATCATTATTACTTGTCTATCAAGTTCCCATCATGAAAAATGCAAGCAAAAGGGTTTTTTATGTCTACATTCTACACACAGAACTCTGCATCCTCTACCCTTTCCCTAGTCCAGTTGTTATATTAGATACTATTGTTTAATCAGTGATTGAAATGTAAGTAAATCACATTTTCTCTTTGTGCTCTTAATGGTTATAGTGCATCTTTGCAGAGAGTTTTAGCACTTTAGAAGCCATTTAATAGTTTCTGTGCAGAAAGTTAAGCATTGCACTTTGAGGATGCATCATTAGCAGCTTGGGGATATGTTATAAAGCACCCACAAGGTCTGAAGAAAGCACATCACATGAGGGACCATAACCAATATATCAGGTTTAATTTGTGGGTGTTTTGCAAACCACCTCAAATCTCCAGGTTCCAGTGTCCTGGCAGTTCCAGAGTATTTGTATGATTGTTTTATTTTTCTTTTCTACTGCCTCCTACTCTTCTAAGATTTGTTATTCTCTCTATATATTCTCATACAACAAAAAAAGTTAAACCAAAAGCATGCATTTACTAAGAATTCTCCCATTTGTCAAAAGTTTTGCTAAGGAGACAGACATTCAGGTGAACAGGGCAAAGTGGTCAGCCATGCCATTAAGAAGTCTGCATTGCCTATTTAATATCACATTTGATCAGTGTTTGTAAAATAAAAACCATTTGTAGCTCTATATCTCTTCTCTGAACATACAGCAATGCCCAACCAATGCTGTAGAATAAAACATACCAATGGACTACCAGCTAAAATTAGTAATTTTGAGAATAACTTCACCCTGCAGATCCTTCCTGTAAGATTTTCAGATCTGTCTCCCATGCAGCCAGGTTTGCAACATGATTGTGGTTCTCCTGCTAGAAACTATGCAATATTAAAATAAAGGGACCCCTAAATGACCCACTCTCACTCTTGGAATGCCCCATCACCCCATTCCCTTCCCTCCGTCCCAAAGTAGATGTAGCTCATAAATTTCTAATGCTGAATGTATTCAGATTGAAGACATCAATTTTCTAGGGCTTTTAGGAATTATCTCTGCTCTGAAAGGAGTCAGATCACATGCTTAAGTGGCAAAGGTTCTGCTATTTTGAGAGATGACACAGAGTCCTACAGTGAGGTGGATGTGAACGCAATCAGGGAAAGAATAGGTACATCAGCGAGATATGCTAGTGCCAGGCAAAGTTTCTGTCTGGCATCAGCAGTGTGTGTTGCCCCTCAGTATCTGGACTCAAGGAATGAATCTTAATTCATCTAGTAATTGGAAGACCCCCCTCTCATCAAATTTTGAAAACCACAATCCAGTAATAGCTGTGTGGGTAGATGAGAGGTTGGATGTGCATTAGAATAAGATTTCCTGGGCGTTTTGATGTTTCAGAACAAAAGCAGTGAGTGTAGCAAACCACATCAAACTTGTACAGCTGAACCAATTAAAAACATCAGCAAGTCATCTGTGCAGTAAAGTCCCTAAAGGTTAGTGAGATGAGTTATTTCCTCCTGGGCTTTAAGGACCACCACAAGTTGGAGGAAACTAGTCAATCTTCATCAACAGGACATATACTAAGAATATTTTCTGTACATCTGAGTTGGCATGGCAGCATGGAGCTGAAAGCAAAGGCAGGAATAAGGAGTAAAGAGTGCCAATATTCACCACTGTGGATTTATTTATTGATTTGCTATGCCAATGCACACCCTTTGCATGAAAGTGATATTAACTGAGGGTAGTATTCATCATCTCATTTGTTTGACATAAGATATGAATCTGTTCTAAAGACTACTTAAAGGAAATTATTTTTGAGAATTAAGTAGAAAACCCATCTTGGTTTGATTTTCATCAAGGCTGCAGTTATGGCCACAAATAGCTAAGTAGAATACCATTTAACTGGGCTGTAACTGACAGTGCATTATATTCCCCTAGCTCCAAAGATGCGTCGTGGGCTACTCACTTCTGATTCAGTCACACGCATCTAGCTTATGATGGCTATTCAAAGATCAGATAAAGCAGTTAGCATTACCGTATTTTTTGAGTCTAAAATTTGTGATTACACTTTTCCTGGGAGTGTAATATTTTCTATGTAAAGTATACTTTAGAATGTATTGGAATTTAACTACAAAGATATACACCTTCATAAGTACAGGCTATTAAAATAATTTACTAGTATGTCAACAAGTACCAATATGTACATAAAACCAGAATAATTTGGTTTGTTTTAATGCACTGAGCCAATCCAGCAGTGTGCCGTCAAGTGCTGTTGAGAATCACTTTGCACTAACAGGATGACATGACTGTAATCGCATTCACTGCACATCTTAGTTCTATTGAATGATAGAGAGTTGAAATGAATGACACTTTGTGAATAAAAGAATAAAGTGATTGTGCCATTCACACTGCACTGAGGGTGAAAATTTACTTTCATTATATTGGGTATTAAGATTCAGTACATTAGAGTTCATTAAAATAGGTGGGAGAATAGGACTCTGAATAATTAACAATAAGTCATTTATCAGGGAAATTTAGTTTTTTCCTTCTGTTTCTAGAAAATCCATGAGTAGATCACAGCTGCTTCAGAAGTATTTGCTATTCAAACCTATTTCAGAAATAGGATTGTTTTTTCCAATTCTTAGCAGTTTAGATTGATTGTAATTTGTCTTTGAGGCTATAAGGTACTTCTTAGTCTTGTAGCACTGATTAGCTATAGTTTGTCATACAGGTACACAATTATCTGTCTCCCTCTTAGTTGGATGTGTTTGCCTACTTTTCCAGAGCAAATATCAGCATGTACACATGCAAATGTAAATTTATTCTTCACCAAAATCTCTTCAGTGATGCTTTGAAGGCCATTTACCAAGAATGCTGGTGCCAAATGCAAACCAAAAAAATCTGGTGTACAAGTAAATCCATTTGAAATCATGACAACATTTGCAGAGTATTTCTGCAATATTTCACTTTCTTTACTAGGTTATATCAATGAATATTCAAATTTGAGAGAAATTAGATAGACAAAGAAGCCAAATAGTCATCAACAATAAGTCTGACATGCAAGACAGGCAACAGATAGCAAGCACCTACATTACAGTTTGCAGTGCTTTGCTTACAAAAGGCATGTTTTGAATACAAGGACCATGATGATATTTTTCACACCACTTTCTTGTGTTTATGGCTCAGCTGAGGACATGCTGCCGTTAAGTGCAGCGAGATCAGTATGTTACCCAATACAATTGACCATTGTTCTTTATAATGCCCACTGCACAGCATTCTGCAGGCTTCCACCTACAAATGATAGGATCCCTCATACGACGCATTTAGCTTTCCTCTAGTAGTAAGTGCCCGTATCTCGTTTGAGATCAGTGGATTAAAAGCTTTACAGGAGTCCTGAGAATTATTATTATGTTAGTTATCACTATTTTTCAGAAGTATTTCCCAGGAGTGCAGAAACTCTGGGCCTCTAGATTGCAGGGTCAGACAATGCTGAGTGCCTGATGCTATAATAACAAGAGAATTCATTCAAATAGAAATGGTGGTTGCCTCCTACTAGTTCTGATAGCACTCAGGTAAAGGAAGGATGTCAGAGGATGCCTATGGGAAGAGATCCATCTCTAATCAAAAGCCATCCAAAAAGTCAATAAAATTAATTTCTCATTCACAATGGATAGAGGAAAAGGTGCATTTACAGTAAAATAGAGATACTGAATCCCATTAGCAAAACCACACACACCTTATATTTAAAAATATATAAAGCTCTCTTTGAATGCCTTTTCAGAGCTCACGTTGCCAACGGTTATGCCTTATCTCTTTTATGTGACAAACATGCCTGGACACCTGGCAAATAGTGAGCTGTGCTTTTAGGCAGAGGTGGATTGGGTTACAAGGAGGGGGCAGTGCCAGGAAAGTCTCAGGAGGGATGTCTGAATTATTTTTTAAGAAGAAAAGCTTCAAATGGAAAGTGTAACCCAATGCCTTCTAAATGTGGAGGCATGCTTAAAGAGCAATGCTATTTGGTTTCTTTCTACTTTAGAGAAATGTAAATCCTCAGTTAAATAAATCCTGCTCTTCAAGTACTGAACAAATGAAAATCACCTGATCAAAATTTAGAGAAGCTCCTGCTGCACTTTCCAAGAGCAGGATGAGTGGGGACAGAGCCAAACTTGCTAAATGAGAGCTAAAGCTCAGCCTCTATCATCAGAGATTACAAGAAGCTAAATTCTGTCCTTGGGTCAAGCTCAGTGGAGCCCCAGCTCCACAGCCTGGGTGTAAGATGAGAGCAGAGCCTCACCTTCTTGGAGGAAGATCACAGCCAAAGAAAATGCGCTTTCCCGTAGTAGAAATGGCTACTTTCAGAATAAGAGTTCTTCCCACTTTGAAGCCTACACGCATGACAAGCATAGGCTTAGCAAAAATAGACAAGGGGAGAAAGACAGGAAAACAGAAAACTATTGGAAAATTTTTAAAGCACCTAATGTATGTGGAAAATTTCTTTCATGTTCTTGTGCAGTTGTGATCTCTAGGCACAGGTGTGAGCAGAAACACATTCCTGCACAGTGAAGGCTGTCAGCGTGGGAGAGGAAGTAAAACTGTTCATGCTGATGAAATGATTTTCTAAAACACTGCTGGCTGGGACAGGTTCTTATAAAATTTTTGCTTAAGTATGATCAGGTCTGTGGTCAGAGAAGTAGCAGGGATGTGGTAGGGCTCATGCAGAGCTGGTCAGGCCTCTTTCAACAAATAGTTTGGTTTAGTTTTTTTTTTTTTTTTTGCAAAATGTCAGTCAAGCAAAACCAATCCCAGTCTAGCAACTCAGTCATCTCTGTTCGCTCTGAGGAGTCATTGGAGCAGAGACTCAAATCTGCACCAGTGACACCAAAGGTGAATGCTCAAACTTGCTGGACTGTAGAATCCATCTTTCATTAAGTTTAATGTATATTTAATTATTCCTACAAATTGGAACAGCTCAAGAGTGACTGAGAAATCCTCCTTTCAAGTGACCAGTTCCTAGTAGTTAGAACATGTATGTAGGATGTAAAAGTTCAGGTTTTGAGTCCTTGCTTTGACCCATTCTGGGCTCTTGAAGCTTACTGGCTAATTCATGGTCAGGCCTTTTCTCTGCTCTTTTAGGCAAAAAAAAAAAAAAAAAGGCAGAAGATGTAGTTCCTCCTCATACAGTAGAGGATCATTTGGAATCTCCCAAATATCTGATAGATAGAAAATCCTTTATATTTCCCTTGTTCTAGGCAGGAGCGCAAGTACATATTTAGACTAAGCACAAGTAAGTGCTTCAGGTGCAGGGTAGCTAGGACAAATGCAAGGTCCATACTGTGCATTTGCATACAAATGCAAAAACCATACTTAAACATCTGGGATAAACTCAGCCTTGTGTAGAGGGCTCAGAAAATGGCTTCTATACTACTTATTTCATCTTTTAAACCAAAAAGGGGTTTAACTTTTTCACAGGAAGATCTTTTCTCCCCTTCCCATGCCCCATTTTACCTTCAATAGTGATTCTCTTCATTATTTTATCTGCTGTCAGTGCTTAAACTGAAAGTAGCTAGGGATTAAAACCAGGAAGGAAGATACAGTGTATATAACAGTGCTACAAGGCACACACAAACTAAACTTATTCTGCATCTTCTTACGGCCTTTAGAGACTATTGAAAGAGGGCCAAAAGAGGTCCCACAAGAGTAAGGGGCCTTTAGTGTATTGTTCATGTTTCTCCCACAGATAATTTGGAAGAAATACAGTGTACTTTTGTATGCCTCCAAAGTAAAATTACAACCAGCTGATGGAACTATCTCAGCAGCAATGAGAGTCAACTCAGAAAGGCAGGGTTTGTTGCCAAATAACACAGATTGTTTATAATGAATATAAACAATTACACTGCTGACCAGATTCCCGGTACACTTCCATCCACAGAATATACAAAATACTGCTCTGGCTCTGACCTCCCAAATATTTGCCATATATTGAGCATTTTCAATGAATGAAATTCAGTGGAAATGCAACAGAGGGAATTTGACACCACACCACACCGTTCTGATTTCCCAACATTTTTTGTTCCACATACTTCTATTTGCTTTTCGTATTATAACCCTACATATGCAAAATGCTTCTTGATCCACCATGATCTCTCCCTAATTCTTTGATCCCACAATGATTTTTCTTGTCTTCTCGTCTAACAAGTTTAACATTGAGCACAGACAAGAAGACAAGGGGAGATGTTGTGGGAGCAGATATCATCACATTGCAGCTTCCTCAGCCATACTGATAAGCCTTGCCTTTTTTACTTCTTACCTCTTTCTCTGTCACATCTCAGTGCAGATCTTGACAACGTGACCCATCTTCGCAGAGCTGTGACCATATGTAAATTGGTGATAGTACAGAAGAAAGGCTTTTCACTGTAACATCCACCCTAGTGGACTGAGCCTAGACACTGCCAAGCATTTCTCTGAAAGCAGAAACTTAAGAGGCTTCTATTGCACTGTAAAATTGAAACCTTGCTATGGGACAGTACTGAGGGAACAAAAGTATCCATAACAAACAAGAGAAGAATCTTGCAAAAGACAACTTCTTTCAAAGGTCTAGCGATAGAAATATATTATGTATGATGTTAACACAGGTAATTTGCAAGAAGGCTCCATAAATCATCATTCCATAAACCATCATCAGCATTCAGCTCAGCAATTTCATTAGAGCATAATAACCTTATCTCCATACGAAGAGCAGTCTCGGTGCTAATTCTAAAGTAACAAATTGTTCTTTTGTTTCAAAACATATTAGTATTATCACTGACAGATGGCGGCAGGAGGCACGACAAGAAAAGCTGGCCTTTCCAATGTTGTCCACAGAGGGGAAGTTGAGGAATGATGAAGACGATGGCCCACTCACTGGAATTTGCTGTTGGTGCCAAAGGAATGTGTTTTGCTGGCAGAAAATAGATTGCATTAGTTTTTACTGGAGTCAAAGGCAAATTCTATGTATACCAGTTTGGAGCACAACTTCTATCAAGTGATTACAGATTTCAGTACTGTAATTCCTGAATCACACTGAGATGCAGACACTTGTCAGTACTAGTCCACACAATGTCAACTTGCAAAAATAATATTCCGTACCCATAAATGCCTCTGACGAAGTTTTAAAAATAATAAACAAACTGATGTTTCCCAGTTGGTCCTTATTTAAAATAATTGTAGAATCACAGGGAACGGCTGAGGTTAGAAGACACCTCTGGACATTGTCTAGTCCAACCGCACTGCTCAGAGCTGGATCAGCCAGCACAGGCTGCCAAAGGATTTTGATCAGTTGGGTTTTGAGCATCTCCAAGGATGGAGACTCCGTAACCTCTCTGGCCAACCTGTTCCAGTGTTTAACCATACTCACACTAACAAAAGTTTTTTCCTTATGTTTAAATGGAATTTCTTGTATTTGTATTTGTGCCTGTTGCTCTCTTTTCTTTGGGCACTGCTGAGAGGAGTCTGGCTCTGTTTTCTTTACATCCCCTCCATCAGGTAATTTATGCACACCAGTAAGGTCCCCCTGAACCTTCTCTTCTCCATGCTGAACAATCTCAGGTCTCTCCTGGTCTGGAAGATGCTCTGAGATCTTAATCATCTTCTCGCTCCTTCACTGGACTCAGTCCAGTATGTCTGTGTCTTCCATATACCGGGGACCACAGCGCTGAAATACAGCACTCCAGATGTGGTGTCATCAGTAAAATACATGTTAACTACTGTGTCCTTGTATTCACATGTAGTTCCACATACCTTACTTTTTTTCCATTAGAAAGCTCCTCTTATCTCCAGAATGTTTTTCTTG
The DNA here is from genome assembly GCF_000687285.1 of Phaethon lepturus. Classification (NCBI taxonomy): domain Eukaryota; kingdom Metazoa; phylum Chordata; class Aves; order Phaethontiformes; family Phaethontidae; genus Phaethon; species Phaethon lepturus. The sequence goes on from NW_010515403.1 coordinate 116,203, forward strand.
TAAGGAACAAAAATTAGTGTGGCACAATTACAGAAAAGATAGCTTTTCTCTGTGATTTCCACAAACCACTCCCACCAACTTTATCCTGAGTGTTAGGCAGATGTCTGATGGGTGAGCTGTGGACTAAAGCTGCATCTGTATTTCTAGAAAGCTGTATTCCTGGTGCTGCCCCATCATCTTACTACTACCTCTCTCCTTGCCCATTTCCACCTGCCATCCCACTGGAGTCAGGCAGTCAGCAACAGGCCCTGAAGTTCTGACCCTTATCTCAGCTAAACTCAGTCTTAATATGAAGAGGTTTTCTGTTTTATTGAGTGTAGACCCAGTTGTACACTTAGCAAAGCAGATGATATTGACATTGACTTTATCAAAAACAGGACTGGGCCTGTGATGCTGTGATTAAAGTTTCAGGTGGAGATACGAACTCTCTTGAAAACAATGAACTGTCATACAATACCGAGTGCCAACAAATCAGCCAAGTTATTTTCTTGGGTTCCCTGTAAAATACTATGTGGTCTTGAGTACAGCAAATATGGAAACTAATGATAAAGTATGATACATTTGAGTCTTGCCTTGAAAATCTGCAACTGTGGGTGCCTTACACTAACTACATCCTGTTTATAAACAGCCAGCACAAAAATGTAATTTTTGCGATTTGAAGCCATTTGCTATAGCCAAATGTAGTTTGTATTTCACGGTAACAAAAGTGTCTTAGCCAGTTAGAATTAATTTCTCTCCCCCTGCAAATAAACAGTAATCAGCTCACCCATTGGTGGCAGTTGCACAGTTTGTGTATGCAGTTGCCTCATTCCTGCTATGAATATGCAGATCTCTCCACTCTCATTAGTTTCTGAAGTGCCTCTGCTCACCCTGCTTGCTGTAGCAGGTATTTTTGAGCTGTTTGGGTAACAATACCACAGTTCATCACTCTCTGCTGAAGGCAAAGATAATTTTAAAATGTTTATAAAAGAAAAAAAACATACCATGCAACAAATTAAATAAAGCTGACTGTTGAATTTTGTGTCTTAGCAATGGATTTTCAATGCTAAGGAAAAGTGATGAGAAAACAACTCTTGCAGATGGGTGGCTCTTATCTGTAAGGACTGGATCAGGCAGTAACTTTGCCCCATGCCAGTAAGCCTGGTGGAGTGTGTTTGCAGGGTTGTGTCTGAGTAAGGCACATTCTCAGAAACTAAGTTTGTTCAATGTCTATGCAGAGACTCTTGCTCTCAATATAATAGTCTGCCTTCACAATACTGGCTGTTGCTATGCCTCCTATGTTGTTCTGGTTTATTTTTTAATGAAAGATAGTTTAGAAGACTGCATTAAGTTCCAAAACTTAAGTTCCCAAAAATATATTTGTGTTATTAAGAAAAAGCTGAATTAACAACTCCTTGTAGGCTTATATGCAGGCTGCATGAGCAGGTTTGTGAAGGGTGTGTACATGCTGATCTTGCAGAGATTTACACCTGAGTGTAACCTCTCTCTCTCCTCTAGTAGTTCCAAAGAAGTGGTTGTGAACCCACAATATCAGTTAACAAACTTTTACTTTGGTTTAAGACATCACTGCTTTACTTTCCCCAGTTACCAGTCCAGTGTCAGAAATTTCCCCACGTTTATTCGGTAGAATGGTCTCCAAGACTTCTCACTGTTTTTCCTGTAGGCTGTCATGGGTTTAAAATTACATTAGGTTTAAATGGTTTAAGCAGGTGGTTAAGCTGGCTGCCTGATTTTGCCCAGACAGCACAGGGATCCATTCTGCCAGCAGAGTTACAGGGGCAGCCACGGCTGGCAGAGGGGCAATAAAAAGCAGCTGGGCCTGGTAATAAGCATCAGCACGCAGAAGGGGATGCATGTGCTCAGCCTGAGCACCTGGTCCTGCACCAGCCCTGGTGCTGGCAGACTCCTCTGCCCAAGCAGAACCCCAGCAGCTGCCTGGGACAGGTTTGGAAGTCCTCTGGAGTATCTCATCACAGGACTGGGAACTGTGGTCTCAATCAGGAAAACTGCTGAGATCATTAATACTTCGAGTCTACGTCAGTGGGCCTTAAATGCATGTTCAAGGCTTAGCCATATGCAGATGGAAGGGAACATGTCCAGGGAATTTATCTAAGCCACAGGACTTTGGACTGAAGCAGCTACCGAATGCTTACATGGCCTGCTCCAGCCACTCCTTGGCGGGATGCAGTGTCTGACAAGCAGGTGGTAAAAAACAGCTTGAGGAAATTGCTGCATCTGCTTTGTTAAGCGAGTATGTGTCTGAGCCCTGAATCCATCTTTCAATCAAGCCTTTAATAGGAAAATATAAACCTGAAAATTATATTTCTGAATGGGACCCAGTAAGGAATAGATGGAAACATAGGCATGGTTTAGAGTGAAATCAAAAGAAAAAATCAGAGTGCTGTAAAAAAGTCACACGGTACTTATGGAAGACATAATTTCAGTCAATTATGAAACTGTAAATTGAAGTTTGAAGCTGGACAATCACCTGTCTAGATTCACTTGCAAGGTTGAGTCTAGCTTGAACAAAGAAAATCAACAATAAACCAAAGAAAAACCATGGTGAGACATGGATTCCAGTGTTTACATTTCTATCCATTTCACTCTCACAAAAGAGAGACTAGAAAAAAACAAATGGTAGAATACAATCTTATCTTGCTATTCCCCTTTCAGGATCAATGAGTAATACAAGCAATTAGCCAGAAATGTTTTTAAAACCTGTCAGAGACATTATTTGACAAATATATTAATAAATCATGTATCTAGTCACAAACTATGTGAGCTCTAAAAACTTCCTCATCATTTTAAAAAAACTTGAAAATCTCATGTCATCCATTGATGAATCCTGTTTGCATTAGCAATAAACTGGCACAAGCAAGACAGAGACATTTTTATTGTCACATCATATGAAGTGCATTTCAGGACACTGAATTTATCAAAGGCAAAAAAGGCGCGTGTGTGTGTGTTCTGAGACAGTGGATGCACACATATAGGTTTGGGGCAATTCTCTACATCTGTGCAAGCTCCCACTCTGGTTTCTCTGCGAGGATTCTCCTTGGCATAGGGAGCTGTGGAGGCCCATAGGCACAGGGAAAGCTGAATCTCTCCTCTCAAGTGATCCCCGGACAACCTGCAGCTTATGAATTAGGAAAAGACCCACTTAGTCCTTTAGGCACCCTGAAAAAGAAACTATTATAGGTTGAACTTTACATTCTTATAAACAGCAACTTTGATCTTAAAGCGGTCAGATAGCTCCATGCAGATAGCTCATGCAAAGAACCCGTGTCACCTCTAATAACCCAAATGCATGCCTTTAGAAGAGGGCCGTTCCTCCACCCACCCAGATGGCACTCGCTGAGGTTGAGAAACACATTGCCCTCTCATTCACCTCCCTCCCTCTTGCTGTAGGCCTAGACAACAGCTGAATTTGATAAAAGTGGGAAGAACTTTAAAATTTATATTTATTTGACTGTTTGTGTAATTGAAGAGTGCTTCTCCTGCACAATTAACTGACAGCAGCTTTCAGACCTGGTGGATGCTTCATCTGGCAACTGTGTTTTGCCTCGTATACTGTTTGTGACCATGCTTTGTCACTTAATTAGGTTGAAATTAAATAAACGGATCCAATGCAATTCTCCAAGGTTATGGATTCATATCTGTGTGCTGGACTGTAGTAGCTGGTTGCTTTGCACTGCCAGGGGATGTAAATTGTGTGCTTGGTTTGGTACCTACACAGTGTGTACAGCCCTGAGCTCCTGCATGCTCCTCAGGGAGTCCCTAAGCTGTGGCCAAACCCAGCTTCACCAGGTACATCTCCAAAAGAAAAATTAAATTCTCAGCTCCTTGAGGTCTAAAATACAGTCATTCACAAAACATCTCTGAATCACGGTCAGCTCATGGTGCTTCTATTATCCACTGTCAGTAAGCTGATTATACTTCTGTGCTTTTTTTGCTATGTACTCAGTGACATTTGCAGATGAACTGGCTGGAAGTATGATGTTTTGGTGAGGGAGAAACAGTTCACAGAAATGCACTGAATTTCAGCTGGAAAAGATTTGGTTCTAGGAAGAAGGGAAAGAGAGGAGAAAAAAAAAAGAAGTCCTTTATTCAAAATGAAATATCCAAAAGCACTGCTTTTGATGCAGGGCTGAGTGGGAATGCAATACTAAGCCTCAGAAGTTGCTGCAAAATGGAAGTATTGCCTGCTGGATCATTTTCTGCATTTCACAGACTGAGAATGTCAGGTCTTAGCTGAAAAAGGAACCCACGTCGTCCCATCTTGAAGTCAGGGTACACACTCTCTCTTGCTTTCTCCTGAGCATTGTTCCTGCTCATCTCTATTAATTCACAAGAAGCCATACCATATATTAATAGACAACTTGGCCTTGGAATTTATTTTGCGTGAGATTTTGTTATTGCCTCATAAACATAAAGCTCCCTTAAATTGTCATCAAAATACATCACCATAAAATTACTGAAGCAATAGACGAAAAAACCTACAGCTCTGCTACACCAAAATCTGCTTCAAGTATTATGCTGCTTTTCTGTGAAATTCACTGTACTTGCAGGGATCTAACAGCTTTGCCATACTCTTTCACTGTTACGGGTAGTCCGAAGGAAGCAATAACACTTTCAGCAAAAGATGATTTAATTTCCATGGGACTGTGGGCTCCAGTCTAGTAGGACCATCTTAACCCTTCTTATATGCAGCCAGCACTAACTGCTGTTCTTCACTACTTTGCACCTTAAATAGACATTTATGTCTGAGTAAAGTACCTGTAATTTCTATCTGAGTAAAGCAGAGCTCTTGATTTGGAAGCACTTTCCATGGGTGTAAATGACAAGCCAAAGGAAGCAGCAAATCCAGCCCAGGAGATACAGTCAGTCCATTTCAGGGAGGAGGGGAAATGAGACTTTGATTATTGTGATCTGTACTGGCTAGATGTTAAAGGCTGTGTGACACTTTGCAGGAGAGGAAAATCCTGTTTTTGCTGAGCCACAGTGCCTTCTTTCCCACACTTGGTGCGCAACATGAAATGCACGCAGGGAGCCCTGCGCATGCCGCAGGTGGGAGCATTTCCACGAGGCTTCCTGCACCTCACTTTGTGAAGGGTTTTGGGAACCTCCAAGATGTGCAGACACAGATGATGCTATAAGCACTGCAATTCTCAGTAAATAAACTGTTGGAAAATGGCAGTACCAAATTAGATGGCAATAAAGCTTTTGTTGTTTCAGTTTTATGCAGGTTTTAAGACAGAATCTGTGATGAACTGCATTGTGTATGCTTGCACCAAAATTAAGAGGGTAGCATGGCATATAAATATTTAGCATTAGACCAGTATCTTTTTCAAATTATGACTCAGTAACAGAGTTTTACAGAAATTTGATAGCAATTTTACTGCATGGAGGACTTTTGCATCTGTTTCACAGATATCCACCTTTTAAATTTTATTTAATTTGTATTGATTTTTCCTGCACTTTCATAAGCAAGCATCACACATCTGAGCACACACAGAAATGATTACTTAAGTGATGATTTAAAAATAATGGATGTACATTAGCACATGAATGATTAATTCCTTTTTGTGAGTACAAGCATCTAGGCTATGGCTGAGTAAAATATTGATGGTACAAAGGAAATGAGCTGTTTCTTAATTTAGTTTTGTTCTGGTAATGTGTAACTAATGTTGTTTCCTTCTAGCAATATGCATTTAGTGACCCTTTTAAATTTTAATACCTAGTGATAGCTAAACTAATAGCTTCATGGGACATATAAGAGGGAATTTTGAAAAGATGCAGATATAGTTTACATGCATTAATTTGAGACTCTCTGTAACATGTTTGATACAAATAGGTACTATGGAAGAACCTAGATAAAGACTCCACACACAGGCTGACATTGCAGTAGAAAGCTGAGGCTGTTTTTGCACAAGATGCATTGAAAGCTGGAGATTTCATTGTCATATTAGTCTCATGAGGCTGTGGCATATGAATCCCAGTTCTTCAAGGCCTGATGCTCTTGTGGCGCACTTGAGAGCATGGGGATTTCTGAGACTAGTACAGAATGACATCTGGACTGCTCTTACCACCTGATACTTGGGCATATATTTACACTAAATGCAGGGGGACCTGAACACTGAGACTAATCCTGTGCTGGACTCCTACAGCCCAAGTCAGAGATACCTACATCGTGGTTTCTCACTGTACCCACAGCTGTTGGGGTGTTTCTGGAAGTTTTTGCCATGACTACAGCATCCTGAGGTGTCTTCCCACATATTTGCTGGGAAATGCCAGAGCAGGGAGAAGGGCACTGAAAGACAAGCACTACTCACATGGTCTTGCCCACACCTTCATTGCAGAGCATGGCAGGCCAAGCTCACCCATCCAAAACTTAAACCTGGTGCCCAATTGAGCCGACTAGTATGGGCTCAAAATCAAATAGAAACATTTTAAATACTCTTTAGATGTGGTTGGACAGCAACGCTTGTAAGGACACAGGTTATGGTAGAGCACAGCTACAGGCTTTGACATTCTCAGATGGGAATACAACCTTGTTACTTAAGGTTGATATACCGACTGAATCACTGGCAATGCCTACCCACTGCCCATCTGTTAGAATGGCACTTTGCCCACCGACATAGTGACATGCCAGGTTTCATTTGAAGTAGGTGCCTTCTAACAATGGGTTTAGAAAACAGCCTGTTGAAGACAGCAACTGACACGTCTTTCTTCAACTGGCTATTTTTGGAGTGGGAACACTTGCTGACAGCACGTGTAAAGGGCTGAAATCTGCTTCTGTTAGTCAGCTGCAAAAAAAGTCTCATTTGCTACAGTAACAGCAGGTTTGGGCTAAAAAGTAAAACGATTGCTTCCATTTGCACTTGCTGGCCTCGCATGGGTACGCTTATTGTGGCTACTTAATCCCATTTTACCAAACTGAATGGCAATTTGCAGGTGAGAAAGGAAAAGAAGGAAGAGGAACAGCATATTGCTTTTGAGACAAGAAAGGCTGCTTTTTTTGTTTAATTTTAAACCATGATCCTCTGATATTTTCCACTGCTGCAATGGATATTATATGGTAATCCTGCCAGGACATTTTATATGTGAGGAAGAGTTTGAGGGTTGGCTCCCCTGGATGACATTTGAAAAATATAGTTCACATTTTTTCCTTTGGCAACTGAAAGAAAAGAGGAATCTTCATGCAGTCACAACAAAAATCAACAGGATTTCTGTCATCAGGTCCTTTTGAAAGGGTTTTGAAGATCCTGGGGAAAACATAGACTTTGACTCTGTCAAAAGTCCATGAAGGGGTGTAGATCAGAGAGCAAGTTAACACATGCAGTTCTCCCTGGTGACATTTTGGATACAGGATGCCTGAAACGTGGGCAGGGTGTAAAACCACATGGCTTTAAGAGCAGCCCAGATGGCCAGCAACCCCAGGAAGACATGCACACGTGCTATCCTGATCCTTCTAGGAAAGATTTTGAATCTAAATTGTCAGCCTGACATCAGTGCCATGACATTACTGATGGGCAGGAGCGATATATGATTCACCTTGCAGACAGCTACTCATTTGGGTCTGTAGTAAGGAGTAATACTAACATCCCTCTTCTGATGTGTCCAAAGCTCACCTGAGCTTGAGTCCTGGCAATGTGAAGTGATGGGAGTCTGAGCCTGACCATGGCTCTGACCTGCTCTCAAAAGCACCTGTCACCTGGCTGAGCATTGGACAGTCTGTTTTCTCCCCCTTCTGCCTCTACTGTCTTCCCTCAACTCCACTCCCTTTGTCCTTGCTATACCAGGACAAAGTGCTGTCCTACCTTATCATTAGATAAGGCACTCTGAGCCTGGGGCAGTGCAGGGAGACTTGCCAGGTGGCAGGGTGCCAGCTAAGCCTGTGCTTCACACAGCTGGGTCCCCCAAACCACATATGGAGAGTGTTTCTGTATGGTCTGGCTACACGAGGACACGGAGACCTTTCCATCCCTCTCTGCTTTAGTGTTGAGCTCTTGGCCTGATGTACATATATATGGCTAACGATGACAGGGAGAGAAAGGACCAACTAGACATTCTCCGCTAGCATGCAAAGTACATATGAACAAAATAAACAATCATTGAGATTATTCTGAACACAGGAAGTTATTCGGGCAGCGTCTGAAGTACTCAGATAAAACATCCAACTTTGAAACAGCTTTTGATAGGAAAGCCGAGAATAACCTGTAGTTATCTTTGGCTACTGGACAGTAGAGACTTTATTATAAAATTATTTATTTGCTATAAAATGGCTGCTGAAATCCTGGCACCTTGTTATGCAACTAGTTAAAAAAAAGTCAAATCTATAAAAAGAGCTGGAAAACTTTGGCTGGAGCCACAAATACTGTTTCTTCCATTGCTTCCCAGATAGAGAACCACTTTTCCTGCCCTCCTGTTATCCACAAAGACACAGAAAAGAGGAGCTTTGTAGCTAAACGCCACAGCAGCTACAATGGTATCACTCCAAGTGGCAGAGGGAATAGAGCACCCACAGCAGTCTCTGTGCTTTGCCAAGAATGGAGATGTCATGGCTTACTTTTTTTTTGAGCCACATCAGATAATAGTGTTGGCATTCCTACCTGTGCCTGTTTTTCCAAGTCAAGCACTGTCCAGAGGATTTAGTAATAACTTGATCACTGGCTGTTTCTTGGTTGTATATTTTTGCTGTGTTAATTCTTCCAGTATGTGCTGCAAATAGGAGATTTTGTGGGATAGAACAGATGCCACTGATAATTTATATTGCCTCAGATCTAAAGTGCTTTCTACACTTTTGACACCTGCCCCCACTTCTAGACCAAGCTTCCTCCCTGACAGCTCCTTTGCATGACTCTTTCCTGCATGACCTGTCACAGACAATGGTATTTCCCCAGACTCCGTGGAGCTTTGCATCACTCAGGATTACTAGGTTGATATGCACAGTCATACAAGCAGCTGGCAGACTGTGATCAGTGAAACAACGTGGGGGTGAAATGGTCCACCTATCTCATTGTCACCTACCGTCACCTCAAAGGTAAGAATATGTCATCTTGCACCCACCAAAGAAAAGTAGTAAGATGTGTCCCAGGATCAGTAATATGAGAGTGGCTCTCAGACCTGGTGCACCATTTCAAATGTTAATGAGGGGCAAGGAGTAGCAGTAACGCCAAAGGATCAAAGCCACGTGCACTCAATTTCACCTCTTAGTTTTGATAATATGATGTATAGAGAATAACAATTGTTTGTACTCACTCACCTTTTGTAAGTTGAAATTTTTCTTCTGCACTAACATGGAAAGCACAGAACAGAGAAAAGCAAACCTTTCAGGGATGGCTCTGTTATAGCTACTCAGTAGAAAGGATTTTGCAGCCCACAGCCAGCACACAAGAAAGAACACTGAGCTAGAAGTCACTCTTTCAAACAAACTGTAATATTAGATAAGGCCGTAAGTGTTGAAAAAATAATTAAAGGTATCCACCTTTGTCTAAAGAACAAAATATCATAGGCTAAAGTCAAATACTGAGATGTCAAGGGGTATACACTAAACAGAAACTCAAGTTAACACGCCAAAGGCAGCAGCTCCTGTCATTACTGATTGTGTGTGGGCTATGAACTTCTGTATGTGTCACAGAGGTAAGAGTAAATAGTTTGATGAGAGAATGAGAGTCTACCCTCTTGCTGGATAGGAATGCACTTTAGAAATGCAGTAAGGCTTTATTTCAGAGTTCAGGCAGATACAAATTTACAAGCAGCTTGTTTGCCTTTCTATTCTTAGTGATTACTGGTATTAACTATTTTCTAAGCACCCTCCCTACATCAACCATGAATAATGTCTGTCTGATCCTTTACAACTGTTTTACTGTCGCCCAAATGGGGCAGGTTTCTGGCTTCTGAGTCAGTGTTAGGCTGGACAGCTGCTTAGCTGTGACAGCCCAAGGAGCTACCTCAGGCTTGCCCAAGGGAGATTCAGACTGTACTAAGTTGCATTCTTAGAGTCATATTTAAGGCCTTAATCCATGAAGTTATATTTGGTGGGACTGTGAAGGAGCAAGGTTTATGTGCGTCTGTGGATGTGTCTGTGTGAGTCTATACATGCACGCATGCCAAATTGCTTGTTTTCTGTAATACTAAAACCTCCACAACTATAAAATGTCATCAGCTGGTACCTGTGGAGTCACCTTTGTGTAGGATGTGATTGTTGGTATAAGAAGCCAAGCTGATTCATGTTGGATTTTATGGACTTTGGAATGAGTAATGTGATACTGATCTATAGATAAACTAATCTGCTGGTATTTATAACCAGTGAGCAATTGCCTCACCCCTTAACTGCAAGTTTTGGGTTGTGACAGTTACAGTAGATAGTAGCCTTACTGTAGCTCTGAGCTGTTTGGGAACCTGTATGAGTGGCTAAATTTCTAACGTAATGTTTTATTTACCTTAAAGAAAACACCAGTGTTGTCTGTGGTCATTCTTATTGATAGGGAGTAATTTTTCTTCTGGGCCAGGACATAAAACACTTAAAGTCTGAGCCCAGGGAAGTAAATAAAAAGGTAAAATTATCATCTGTTCCCATCCTACATTATCTTGTAATTTACACATAAATAACAGTGGAATAAGAGAATGTTTTCGGGCCTGTTCCTGTTCTGAAGGTCACTGGGTCTCCATAGGACAAGGGGGACTCATCACACAGAATCAATTACAGGATTAGGTGATCTCCTAAAATGGGACTTAAAAGTGATTTTGTGTAACAGAAGTTGCTATATATAATATAAATAGATAACATTGTCTTGTCATCTTGTGATTATATGCCATGAACCAAGATTTGTTACTAATATGTCTTTTCATCTGTCTATGCCTGAAAAAGGCAGCTCATTTTACTACTAGTGAGGAAAAACGTAGGTAAACATTGCAGATGGTGAATCTGTACTGACTGAGTAGCAGTATGACAAATGAAATTTTGGAAATTAAAATTGTAGGCTGTGAGGAATATCGCCTATTAATCTTGGAAGTATGCCATTGAATCTAATTACAGTATTTTGTTGATATTACCTTAGGTGTTTGAAATTAATTCCCCATCAAATGATAGGTGATGTAATATACCTAACTGAAAAGCTAATCATTGTACAGAAAATGGAGTTTTCTGGCTTTCAATGACTCCTGTAGACATTTGAAGTGCTGAGGGCAGTTAGCAACACCTACCACCCTGCACCTAGCCACAAAAAGTACTATGGCAATGCCTTCAGTTTGGCTTTTCTATTAGCTGCACTCTGCCCTGTACAGCTGTCCCTCTCTGGGATTTTTTTCACAAGATTATTGTTTTGCAAGGACCAGGAATTAATCGCATTTTACTATTGCAATGATCTCTGCAGGAAAGTACCATGGCCAGAATTGTTGGCCTGAGAGAGTTGTTTTTCAAAGTTAAGTCTGATGGGGAGTTTACAGGAAGGACCAGTTTTACAAGACTGTGCCCACTTATGTTCATTGCTTGAATCCCTTTTATTAGCTTTGACATACAGTCATCCAGATTTCACTCTAAGCACATTTCAAGTAGGAAAATACACAGGACAATCCATTACAAACATTGTGTCTACATCTTTTCTGTCTCTGTTGACGCAGTGTTCTCTTTACCAGCCCCACAGCCTCAGCAGAGGAGGAATTTCTGGCCTTCCACTGCCTCAGGTTCATCTGCACAGGATCCCATGTGATCCCTGCTGGCTGACCCATTCAGTATACTGCCAAAGCACTAAAAATTTTATTTGTTTTCCAATTATTTTTATTAATTACTGACACATCTCTTCTACCTCCCCAGAGGTACATGGGGGAACTGGAGAGCCAGCATATTGAAATTCCATCGGACTTTTGCCCAAGAACTGAGTGCAGCCATTAGATTTATCACTTAAATATTCAATATAGAGATAGTGTTCTGTATGCTTCTCAAGGTAAACTGATGTCAGATGATCATGGGTAGGCATGGAATAGTAGTGTGGACCTATTTCTTACACCAGACAGAAAGATAAATGACAAGAGTGGAAGCATATGCAGATGATCCTGTACAGAGCCAGGATAAAGTTGCCAAGTTCGGATGCACAGCCCATCAGTGTTAGCAGAAAATTATCACTACACCTTCAAGTGACAGGCATACAACCTGAGATTTCTACACATCCCTCTAAATGAGGAGCCATATTAGAAAGATATAAAAAAGAGAGAACAATAATGTTAAATTGAAGTTTTGACAGTCAGAAATACTTTAATTAACTCTCAACACAGTACCCAAGAAGATGCTAAAAGAAAGTGTTGAAACTGTTTTGTGTCTTCCTATATTTTATAAAATGCTAAACTCTTAAAAGCACCTTCTATAATTTTCTGACAACTGACAAGGGTGAAAAGGGGGGTTTCACATCATTTGGAAAATATGAGAAGATTATTTTCTTTCCTTTAAGCATTATAAAGAACTACACTTATGTGCTACCTGAATGAGATACTATTTACAGAGATGAAATTATGAAATCTTTTCTTAAACTTACCACTCTTTATACAGCACTTGACTTATAACCAATTATTTGCCTGTATCAACACAGCACAGGCTTGTTATATTAGCAATTTGCTATTTTTAGCCTATTGGTGTAAATCATGAGCAACAATGTTCTGAAATGTCTCACTTCTGACTTGCATTGATACTGCTACAAGCTCAGGACTCAGCGAAGGAAAATGGTTGGCTCAGTTTTACTGCTTTGCCAGCCAAACACTGGGATTTTCACCTATATTTCCCCAGGCAACAAGGTTTAGGGTGATTGAACAGGGAGAGGATCTAAATGCACTCCAGGCAGATTAAAGACCCATCTTCTTGGGATCTAAAGCATGGGGGATGGAGGTGAATAAGTGGCTACAAATAGGTCAATAACTACAGTCAGGGTTCATGAAGACTGGATGCTAAAGCCAGGAACAGTAGGCATCCATCTAACACAGATGAGCATTAGAAAACATGTAATTCTGCATTGTGCAGGCTAACAGTGGAATACCGTAATGAGCTATCAGTTTCAGTTTATGTGGCTTTAACCCTGTTCTGGTGATGAGCTGTGAAGCATTATAGCTTGAGCTTCTTGTTTTCTACATTTATGTTCTCAAAAAGCCAAAGGAGAGAATCTTTCACCAATCGATAGGGGTGAAAAGCCTGTTTTTCTTGGAAATTTTTCTACATTTGTTCACATACTATACATGCCTGCCCTGCCCTGTGCAATGGCTCCCCAGATATTGAGAAGGCACAAAGGCACATAAAACCAGAGCTGTTTGAAAATAACTTTTCTAGGTTGTTAATAGAAGTGAATATTATCAAGCAGACTAATATTTACCCCTGCTATGGGAGCATTACTCATTGAACAGCACCTTAAATTGTCCAACTAATTTTATGCACTCATAATAAATAAATTCTGTTCTCTTTTATTATCAAACTTAATTACAGTCAAGGTAAGTCATAACATCCACATTTTGCAACTTAGATTTAAGGACAGAGAATATAAAAACTGTGCATGTCTACTTCGTCAGAAATTATATATCAGATCCATATTAAATTACCTACCAATTCCTTTATACAGTGCCATGCAGTAGGCAGATGTCTGTATGCACTGGTGAAATGGGATGCTTTTTGGAAGAAAAAAGGAGAAAATATTTAGCTAAAATATAATGACTCTTAGGATACAATATCATCACATCCTGGCACTACTGTGATTTGACCATCCTTCTGTAACTGACGTTTGCTGTTTTTATTGGAAATGACACAGCTTAAATGAACATGTCCTCAAAATACAAGTTTCACATTTCATTCGGAAGCCATCATGTCTGTGCATTAGTGTGCTGAGTCACTGATTCAGCTGTGGCTCAGGCAGAGGGAAACTATCAATACCGTTTTCCTCAGCACTTGGCATTTCCTAGGGATGTGCCATTTGAACAAACTTTCCCGGGCAACAGTGCTCTGAAGGTGGCTTCCCAAACATGCAGACTGCCTCGCACTGTGTGCACTTGCACTTTCTTACCAAATCACTGTATGGTTAAAGTAGTGGCTTTAATGAACAGTTGTGTTTGCTGAAATCAATTCAGCCTTGGTTATAAACCCAATGGAGGCATTCAAGCAGAATGAAATGTCTGGTTTAAACACATATTAGTTTAGTATTATCTGTATTTTAATGAAGCAAAAACTCAATTTGTTGTTCTAACCAATGGTGGTTCTTTTATCTGTATATAAATTTTCAATATTTTGCTTAGATTTTCAAATTTGTGAACAAGTGTTGCTTAAGTCTGAAAAACACTTAAGGGGTGAAAAGTCCTTTAGACAACAGGGACAATCCATAAACTCCACCTATGAGATAGGGTGAGTAAGTGCCCTCATTACCATCTGGTACACAGGAAGAGTCTCATGGAGCCAAAGCTGGTCCTCAGGCATGCCTGGCTCTTGGGCTGACACTCAGTCCGTTTTATTGTGCCTCCGTACTTTCAGATTCTGATGATGTGTTTCTTTTACAAATCAATCATTCTAGGGGTAATTAACATTTAAAAGCCAGGTTTCTTTTAATTCCATTAGTATATTTGTGACAAGAAATGCGTTGGCAGAATCCAAAGGTTAAGAGTTACAATGAAGAACAAGTTTTAGGATAAATGAAAGTTAAGGCCTAAAATAGGCTGACAATACCCCATTAATCTGCACACTATTGACACAATAGTGGTCTGTTGTGTCAATGAGGATTTAAGAAGCTTTGCAGCACATGTTACTGATAGTTTATCATATCAATGGGAGCCTGCATATATTTCTGTTTAAAAACCTGTAGCTGTGTAATTCCCTCACTGCACACACATTGTAAGTGCACATACTTTAAATCCTTACTTAAAGTGTTTTGTAGCCATGCAGCAAATTTTGAAATGGTAATGAACTGCCGTATTTAAGTGTAGGTACAAGATACTAGTCTTGGCTGTACCAAAATCCTCCAAAAACCTGTACTTCAAACTGAAACCCTTTGCCCTACAGGAATGTGATCCGATTCTCAGCATTGTGTCATCTGTCTAATTGAAGCAGAAGGAGACTTAAACCATATTAATCTCCCGTCCTGATATATAGAAGCTTTGAGGCAGCTTGTGGCTGGGATGTATCGCAGGGAAGACATGTCCCTTCCCACACACAGCCCCTCTTGGAGCAGAGGGGAGCGTGCAGCCACAGCCCAAGCAGATGCCACAGGCTGTGCCATGCTTCCCATGCCCCCGCTGCAGGGATAACCCAGCGACAGTGCCGAGTAATTTCTACATGCCAGTCACAAAAAGGATGTAGCAAATGAAAATATGGGTGGCTTTTCTAGGACTGCAGTTTTTCTGGCTAGTATCACCATAAGGCATTTAAAAATCTGAGAAGCAAATCCTCCCACATTTGTAATGCCCTGGCCTGGGTAGCTTGCACCTAGCTACCCGCACTCTATATAAATCCACACTACAGTGGGTCTGCTCCGAGGGTTTGACTTCCAGTGAAAAGGCCACAGAGCTATTCTGTGAACCGAATCCTTCTCTTTGAGGCACTCTAAGCTTTTTTGTCTTCAGGTTGCAATTTGATTCTTAACCAAGCGAGTAGTCTCTATTGCAGCATTTTCATGCACTGTGCAAATTTTCATTGTTTTCAGATTAGGGCTGTTCCTGAGAAACAGAGCATAGTGTCTTTACACGTTTAACTAGGCAGCAGCTCCTGGGGTGCAACACAGCCGTGCTGCGTTTGCTGTGAGGAAGCCCACAATGATCTTGCCTTTAGCCTGTCACCGCTAGGAAACATCAGAGACAGACAGCCAAGGGCCTGAGTTGCCAAAAATGTCCTATTCCCATGGCTGGGAGATTTTGTTGGCACCATCTCTAAAGAGAATTTACTATGGGCCAAATCCTGGCGCCCTTGCGTAGATGAATCAGTTCTCAAGAGGCAACGCTCCCGCTGTGAGTGGTGTGTGTGCAAAAACCTGCAGGATCAGCCCAAAATACTGCTTGGGAGTATCAAGTGCTTGACTCCCAGAGGGGCAGGAGTGCTGTGGGGAGCGGCCCGCCCAAGAACCCACGGTGGAGGCCATGCACAGCTGAAGGGCAGGGATTTCGGAACTGCATGTGAATGACAGAGATGTTTTCCCAGCAAAAATCTCTAAATTGTTTTTACTCAGAATTTTTGTGATTTCCCATAAAACAAGCACAGATGATAGAGTTTGGCAAGTAATCCTTCTTTTTTTTTTACTTGCAGGGGCATACAAAATACCTCATGGCACTTTAAGCCTTAATTAATTTATTTTTCGTGTGAAGAAAAATGAATTAGTGGCAGCTATTTCCTAGACTCCATTTCTGGGATTAAATCCTTTGTTTCTGGAGTATCTGAAGGGATTTTGGACGGGCACTTAAAAAGATGTCATTTCAAGGACACCCCCACACACACACGCGAAGTACTCGTCTGCAAAATTGAGTCTCATCAGCCTGCAAAATCGCATTGCTCGCAATGACATTTTCCTTGGCGGTAGAAATGAAAATTACTCTGTTACGAAGCGAAGGTGGCGTCGGCGACGAACAAAACGCTTTCCCCATGGCTTCGCCCCAGCTGTTTACCTCCGCGGCCGCGGGGGCGGGACGGGCGCGGGGCTGGAGGTAGGGGTCGGCCTCGCCGCGGCGTTTTGGGCGGGCTGCAACTACGGGCGAAGTTTGCCGG
>NW_010515404.1:0-1701 GCF_000687285.1 Phaethon lepturus
GGACCGCCATGGGCCACCCCAGCCGCTGCCGTGAGTGTCCCCCGCCCCGTCGTCGCCGTCACCCGCCCCGTCGTCGCCATCGCCATCCCCCTGACCGCTCCCGTCGCCTCACCGTCACCGTTACCGTCCCCGCCGCCATCGCCACCGTCACATCGCCATCACCGTCATGATCCGTCCCCGTCACTGTCATGGTCACCGTCACCACGCTCATTCCCATCACCTTCATCATCACCGTTACCATCCCTGTCACCATCACCACCATTGTCACCATCACTACCATCACTGCTGTCATGGTTACCGTCACTGTCACCATCATCATCCCCATCCCCGTCACGACCATCGTCGCCACTGCCATCACCGTCACCATCCCCATCACCGTCATGATCGCTGTCACCATCCCTGTCACCATCAGCATCCCCATCACCACCATCATCACCATCACCGTTACCGTCACCACTGCCATCACTATCACCGTCACTGTTACCGTCCCCATCATCGTCATCATCCCCATCACCACCATCGTCACCGTTGCCATCACTGTTGCCATCACCATTACCATCCCCACCACCATCATCATCATCACTGTTACCATCCCTGTCACCATCACCACCATTGTCACCATCACCGTTACCGTCACCATCGCCATCACTATCACCATCACTATTAACATACCCATCATCATCATCCCCATCCCTGTCACCACCGTCGTCACCATCACCATCATTGTCACCATCACCATCACCGTCCCCATCACTGTCGTGATCACTGTCACCATCCTGTCACCATCACCGTCCCTGTCACCATCTCCATCACCACCATCATCACCGTTACCATCACCACTATTGTCACCTTCACTGTTACTGTCACCATCGCCATTACCGTCACTGTTACGGTCCCCATCATCATCATCATCCCCATCACCACCATCGTCATTGTTGCCATCGCCATCACTGTTACCATCTCCGTCACCATCACCACCATTGTCACCATCACCGTTACTGTCACCATCACTATTCCCGTCACTGTCACCATCACCGTTACTGTCACCATCACCATCCCTGTCACTGTCACCATCATTGTCACCATCACCGTTACCATCACCGTTACCATCCCCATCACTGTCATGATCACTGTCACCATCACCATCCCTGTCACTGTCACCATCACCGTTACCGTCACTGTTACCATCCCCATCACTGTCGTGATCGCCGTCACCATCCTGTCACCATCCCCATCCCTGTCACCATCGCCAGCCTCATCACCATCCGGGCGACGGTAACAACACCATCCCCGTTACCGGGATGGTAACACCATCCCCATCACCATCCCCGTTACCATCCCCGCCACCGTCCACCATCCCCGCTACCATCACTATCCCCGTCACCACCACCACCACCCTTACGATCCCCGTCACCGGCGGTCCCAACCAGCACCCGCTGCGTTGGTAGGGGGGTCGCCCCCCCCCTCACTTTGCACCCCCACCCAGTGAGGACCTGCCCCAAAATGCACTTGAGCTTGGAGAACGGGCAGGCGGTGGCGCGGGCGATGGAGCGGGTGCCGGTGGAGGGGACGTGGACCGAGTACAGCTGTAACCCGGGGTTCCGCCTGGTCGGCAGCGCCCGCAGTAACTGCACCAAGCTGGGTCGCTGGAGCACCCCCAAACCCCTCTGCGAGCGTGAGTGGGGTCCCCAAGGTGGGGGG
>NW_010515405.1:0-2012 GCF_000687285.1 Phaethon lepturus
CAGTGTCGCGTGGGGCCGGGGCGCCGCGCCTCTTCCAGGCAGCCCGGAGTTTGACAGCTGTCATCAGCACCGGCGTGCTGCAGAGCCCTGCAGTAAGCACAGGGCGTCATGTTGGAGATTTCGCCCTGCGGCGCGATGTGAGGGACCGGGCATGGTTGCCCTCACCCGTGCACGCGGCCGTGTTTATCGGCACTCTGTCCGTAGCCCGGCTAGCGAAGCACTAACTTCCTTGTGTTTACAGGTGCAGTCAACCAAAAGAGCAGATCCTGCTGAGCTACGAAATATTTTTTTGCAGGTAAAAAGATCCGTCTAATGTTGTTTGATTGACAGACATATTTTTTGCCCTTCCAGCAGTTTGCCACAGGCATCATATGTGTGTTGTGCTTATGGGACGCTTAAAAGTTCCCTTTGCAGGCACAGTCTATTGAAAGGGCCTTCAGATCTTGAGGAGGAACTGGTCCTGACACAAATCGTGATTATCCATTTCCAAATTATAATCTTAAATAATTTTATGAGGTATTTTCTAATTTTCTTTAAAGCAAATAATTATGACTGTAGCTAGGTACTGTAATTTTTTAAAATATGCTTTTGCAGGTTTCTAAAAAATTCTTCTTCCATGGTCATATGTTGTTGGGTTTTTATGTGTTTCTCTTACAGACGGATGGATGAGTGGCAATGGCATCAGAAGTTAAAACATTTCTTAAGATTGATGTATTTCATAATATTATTTCTGGCAGGGCATTAGAATTAACATATATAAATAACAGCATGAAGCTTTGTCCATTCCCCTTAATTATGGTGAAGAACAATCTGAAAGGAAAATCCAGTCAGTCCTAAAACTTTGATAATAAGGTTTGAATCAGGCAGATGGAATACGAAGAAGAACTATGTTTTATGTCCCTAGTTGGACTGATGATATTTCCAAAATCACTAAAATGCCTTCTTTTTGTCCCTTCATGTTGAATATTATACAGTATATTGCAGAAGATTTATGAAAAGGGGAAGAATATAAAATTGTTAGAGCTAATACTGTAAATAATAAAATCTATTATTTCATTTTTGACATATATCTTTTGGTCCTACCATATTATTTTAAGAGTTGCCACATACGATAAGTAGACAGAGACACGTTTTTGCCTGAGAGGGAGAAGTTATATCTCAACCATAATTTTGGCAGATTTTTGCTTTTGCATACCGGATTACACTGGTAACATTGCTTGAATGCTGAAACTTAAA
Source organism: Phaethon lepturus (assembly GCF_000687285.1). Lineage (NCBI taxonomy): Eukaryota > Metazoa > Chordata > Aves > Phaethontiformes > Phaethontidae > Phaethon > Phaethon lepturus. The sequence continues at coordinate 1,237 of NW_010515405.1, forward strand.
ATGTTGGAATCAAACTGTGAAAGCCCAGCTTCTAGTTTCTAGGAAAAAATCTTCCCATCACAGGTTCATTTATTGTTGACATGACATTTAGGTTTTGTAGGTAAGGAATACAGTGGAGTATGTTAATAAAGTAAGCAACATGAAAATAGAATTTTTAAAATATATATTAATACAATATAAAAGTAGTGGTTCTAGAACATCACACAGCTCTTTCAACTTTTTGCAAGACACTTTTGCCTGTCTGGTTGCAAAAAAAGTGGTGTCAGAATACTCTATTCAACTTGGAAATAGGGACTTTTTGTGGTTCTTGATGGCCAGTCAGTAGCAATGCTTGCTTCTGGAAATAAGTAAATTGTTTGAAGCCTTTCATTTTGGTGACATGGGGAAAAGTGGAGAGGAAGAACATTGTACAGCTGGTTCTTGAAATTGTGTCTCTGACAATACATGTTTCATTGACCTAAAAAGCAGACAGTCTACTGATTTTAAAACAGCTTTTTGGTCGTCTTCATGTCTATCTTATAATCTTCAAAGACACTTGCAAATTAAGTTGTGGGTGGTTTTGTGCTGCGAGGAATGAAAAATACAAAAGCTCTCCTGTCTCCCCTTGAGTATCTGAGATTTTCAGTAAAAGAGAAACAATGCAGACACCTCTGGGATAGAAAGAAAGTTTATATTTCTTTTGGATAATATTTGATTCTAACTGAGTTTGAAATTGTTTTTTGTTTGATAGGTAGTAAGAAAACTTAGTTGCAAACTTCAAAAAAATCAAAAGGCAA